>NC_136514.1:2822408-2927408 GCF_053919585.1 Euprymna scolopes
TATTTAATCAATTTTTGATTAAATTTTCAAATTCACAGGTCGAGCTGAGTTATTCGTCTTCCGCATGGTTGGTTTCCTTAGCCTTTTCCACGTCTTAAGGTTAATGATGGACAGGTCTGATCCGGAATCCAATTGTAGATGCACAGTTTTATTTGCGATGTTAACTGTGACATATTTGCGCCGGTTCTTATCCGGATTCACATCGGATCTAGTCTGTCTGACGCTGTTCTTGACCTTGTTCTTCCTGCACTGGATCACTTTGTGACCCTTCCTGTCACATTCGTTGCAGTACTTATACTTGTAAAAACATTGATTCGATTAATGTTTCTCGCCGTATCGATAGCACGGGCTTGAAGGAGATACGGGTCTTGTGACTGGGTGGTACTTATTAGGTGTAACCTGAGTTTTCTTACTTCCATCTTTGCTTTTTCGAGGTGAGTATTTTTTTTTGTCTGAAGGTCGTTTTTCTAATGCATGTTGGCTGACTCCTCGACGTGTCTCGAGTTGTTCCTAACGCAGACTACCCGTTGACAATCCTTGGCCAACCCCTGGAGGGTGAGGCCCTGTTCGCTCTCAAGTCTCGAGAGAACACGTTGTCTAATCTCAGCTTTTTTGGATGAGACTAGACCCTGCGCAAAAATTAAACACTTGAACTCATCTGCCGATAAGTCAGATAGACGGAAATCATCGCAGTGTTTATTTACCACGGACGCGAAGGTTAGGTAATCATCCTCGTCGCTTTTTTGCAGGTTCAAGCACTTCCATCTTCTATGAAAGAACGTAGAATTTGGGCTGAACAGTTCAAATAAAAGTTTGACCGCTTCAGAAAATTCAAATTCACTCGTCTTCCTGGTGAGAATATAATCCACAAACTTGCTATGTTCTGTGGTCGCTAATTTCCTCAAAAGTAGGCGAACTTTCTTATCGTCGCTCCACTCTTGACAATCCGATAGAAAGCGTCAAACGCCCCCTCCAACTCCGGTTGGTAGTTGAACGTTTCTATAGCGTTACATATTGTACGTTGGGAAAAAGCAAAACTGTCGTCCCTGCCTTCCGTTCTATCGAATATTTTTAACAATGGCTCTTATTGCCTCTTTTGTTGAAGTAGCATTCTCTCCTCCAACGCTTGTTGCCTCTCTTAAAATTGTAACTGGAGCTGTTTATCACGTTCTTTTAATTGTTCCTCATCCGTCTGCTGCTGGTCCATCTGAGCTTTGATTACCTGTATTAATACTGCTTCAACGTCCTCCATTTTGTTATGGCTTTCTCAAATGCATGAGAAAAAATTATTTCCGTTTTTGACTGGAGAAGAGAAATACGAAGTTCTTTTGAAGTCAATTAAAATTTCATTTTTTCCTCTTTTGTGGAGTTAACCCGTGTGACGTAGCCAGTTATTATGGGGTTAAATGGTAATAAGAACGAAGGAACACAGGATTTTTAGGAACGAAACATGTATTCAGATATATTATAGGCAAAGTGTGTTAAGCAAATCCATTCCTCAAGGGTAAAACGTTTGCACATGTCCAGCTTGGTCGCGTGCCAATCTCAGACTGCCGGGCATCGGTACTAAATACCAGAAGTCACGTCAGCAGAGGAATTGACATCAGGAGATAGCCCATTAATCCCATGGAGGGGCGTCTCCAACAATAACCCAGAAAGAAACCCCCATGATATTTAATCAATTCAAGGTAGCACTCAGAAGTTACGAGGAAACTGAAAAAATAATCACAGAAAAAGACGAATCTACAAATACCATGACATTTTAAAATGCACACATGAAACACCAAAATTAAATTATACCCATACCGGTAATAAAAACCGCAACTTTGCCAAAACAATTTTTCTCCTAAGAAAAGTACAAAAATTATTTGCTATAATTGTGGACGACCTAATCACAAGAGTTCCCAATGTAGATACAGGACTTTAAAGGGCGACTACATTAAAAATGTGGAGAGCTCCGTTAGCGAACATACATTCTTATTTTCATGTACGTTTAACGCTTCAACAAACAATAATTTTCTTGTCGATTGTGGTGCCACGGCACATGTGATTACAAAGGAATCTGATTTGATCAATTTTGTATCCCAACTTTAAGCTACAAAATCATTTTGTAGAAATGGCTGACAACAGTCGAGTAAATGATATCGTTTTGAAAAGAGGCGATGCTAAAATCTTTCTAAGGAACAATAAAGGTGAACTATGTTTCTGTATTCTAGAAAACGCTATTTTAATCCGAAATGTAAACAAAATATATTTTCTATACAAGCTGCCACTAAATAAGGTGCAAATATAGAGTTTAACCCCAATAAATCAAAACTGGTATACCCAAATGGAACTGTATTCGACATTAAATAAAATAGCAGACTATATTATTTAAATAGCGTAGTCCCATCGAAAACCACCTGCCATGATTTATAGGCATGGCATAAACTTCTTGGATACTGCAATATTCCCGATATCAAAAAGTTGCCGACTGTAGTTGATGGAATGAAAATAAAAAAAAAATTTTAAATTTTAAATGCGATATTTGTACGCAGGGAAAAATGACAAACTATCAAAACAAGATGCCCGACAAGAAGGCCAAGAAAATCCTATCACTGCTGCATTGTGACTTGAACGGTCCCTTGGAACCGATGGCCAGAGAGCATTATAAATATGTGTTGAATTTCGTAGATGACCATTCAGGTTAAATAATGATTTACTTTTTAAACAACAAATCTGATACCCTGCTAGCAACTAAAAAATATTTAGCCGACATGGCTCCTTACGGTGAAGTAAAGTTTATTCGCTCTGACAACGGTACAGAATTCACTAATAAAGGCTTTGAACTTTTACTAATTAACCATCGTATCAAGCATGAAAAATCGGCCACTAAATTGACACACCAAAACGGGACTGCGGAAAGAGCATGGCGGACACTTTTTGAAATGGCAAGATGTCTACTCATTGAATCAAAACTCCCCAAAAGCATAGGGATGCATGCACGCGGCTGACTATATACGAAACAGATGTTTTAACAAAACACTATCTAAAACCCCATATGAAGCTTTCTGTGGTAAAAAAAAACAAAAAACAAATTTAAGCCGAGTGCATGTATTTGGTTCAACCTGTTTCGCATGTATAGATAAAACGAGTAAATTAAATATTAAAACCGATAGAGGTATATTTTATGGATACGATAAAAACAGTCCAGCTAATTTAGCATTTTTCCAGAGAAAAATAAAATTTAAAAAATCCGATGTGTAAAATTTACAGATACGTTTTATTTTAAAGACGAAACCCCGTCATGTGAAGATGATGAAATTATATTTCCTCAAATTATTAAAACAAATGAAGACAATGAAGATGATAGGGACAAGAGTATCGATGATGATGATGATGATGATGATGATGATGATGATGATGATGATATGGACAAGAGTATTGATGATGATGATGATGATGATGATGATGATGATGATGATGATGATGATAGGGACAAGAGTATCGATGATGATGATGATGATGATGATGATGATGATGATGACAAGAGTATCGATGATGATGATGATGATGATGATGATGATGATGATGATGATCACAAACCTAAATACAATCAGAATTCTATTGCAAATCGCATCGCAATATGACATAAACATCCATCAAATGGACTTACAAAATACTTATTTGAATACCCAATAGACTGTGAAATTTATATTACCCCGCTAGAGGGATGTATAATGAATAATGAAAAATAACATGTGGCGACTGAACAGGTCATTATATGGTCTAAAGCAGAGTGCTCAGTGTTGGAATACAGTATTTCATGATTATATGATTAAACAAAAATTTAGACAATGCGCTGCAGATCCCTGGTTATATACCCAACACAAAGACAATAAACTGCTGATTTTGGTGTTATGGGTCGATGATATTTTAATCGCATCAAATTGTGGCATAATGTTAACCGATGTTAAGAACAAATTAAGTAAAAGATTCAAAATGAGCGATCTTGGCAAAATATCCTGGTCTTTTGGGGGAATAGAATTTACTCAAGAAAAACAATTATTACGATTGAGATACATCGACAGAATGCTATTAAAATTTGGAACTTGCTTCTGGTGCACCGTGGTGGATTCCCGACTAGAGCAGGAAAATCAATCGCTTTGTTTGAAAAATGGGCAATTTCGCCGATTTTGATGACAATAAAGGAATTGACATATAGAACATTCATGCAATTTGTCGGGAAACGTCGGGTTTCACTGCTTGTTTGATATACAAGAAGAAGAAAAAATAAGATAATTTGTTTAAAAAATATTTTGATTATAGTGAAAAAATATTCTTTAGAAATTATATTTATCATTATGTTGAATCTGACATTTATTAGTTTTAGAGCGACAATTTTATCCTTTCACTCTAGTAGAGATTTATTACTTTAACAGATTTCTGATTTTTTTTCTCATGAAATAAATATTTAAGTCACGTAGATACGAGAATCAAACGCATACATCGATACACAAAAAGTATTTTCACAATGTTAGTAATATACAGAGAAGTTTTATTGTTAGACACTGAATCCCGACTATGTGGGTCGATCTTTTCATTCACTTTATATCTTAAACAATGAGGACAGACATTGCGGGGAAATAAAAAAAAATATTCATGTTATTACGTCACAGAAAATTCAACTAATGAAATCACACCGGAAAAACGATGAAATAATAGCGTAATTCCCCGTGCAGCGTATTCTTTTTTTTGTTTTTGTTTTTTTATTAATGAGTAGGGCTATGAAAACAAAATATTTTTATGATTGTTTTGACTCTCGAGTACGAGAGGCGTGCAATAAGTAATGCCCCTGACCCACTTCCAGTTGTCTGATCTAGCTGAAATTTTGCATGTGCAATGATTTATATCTCTACGGGTGATGTGGTAAATTACAGCTCTGAACTAATTGTGGTTTCTGTTTTACAGGTGTTCGAACTGAGTCAGGTGTGAAATGGAGCCTGTTGAACGTCAAGCAGTGATCCGGTTTTTGTATCTGAAAGGACGCACACCACAGGAGACTTTTGATGGAATGTAAGAAACTTATGGTGATAATGCCCCATCATATGACCTTGTAAAACGCTGTCATCGTGAATTCAAACATGGCCGGAAGTCTGTGGAAACAGCTCCCAGGCCTGGTCGGCCCCCGTTTAGCCATTGATGAGGCATCTGTCCGTCAAGTTGAGGCCGCCATTTTGGAAGATCGGCGCATTACTATTCGCCAAATAGCCCAAGATGTCAACATTAGTACAGGGTCTGTGGAAACTATTATTCATGACTATTTGCATATGCACAAGGTGTCTGCCAGATGGATTCCCAGGTTGCTCACACAATTCCAGAAGCGAGAAGTGCTCGAGGATAAATTTGGAGATGTGCCAAGAAGATGAGTCAAAGTTTTTCAAAAGACTGATTACACAGGATGAAACCTGGGTCCATCACTATCACCCAGAGATCAAAGCCCAGCCAATTCAGTGGAAGCACTTGGACTCACCACCTCCAAAGGAGGCAAGGGCGCAGCCCTCCGTTGGCAAGGTCATGCTCACAGTCTTCTGGGACGGAGTAATGATGACAGATTTCCTGGCAAAGGGTACCACAATTACGGGAGCCTATTATGCTTCGCTTTTGAGGATATTAAGGGACGCTATCAAAATCAAGAGGCGGGGCAAGATCAGTAAAGGTACTCTCCTCCTGCAGGACAACGCTCCGGTCCACAACTCGCATGTCGCCAGATCAGAAGCACGGACGTGTGGTTATGAAATTCTCCCCCGATCCTCCCTACACTCCTGGCCTTGCACCCTTTGATTTCACCTCTTCCCAGCCGATGTTGATTTTGAAAGGAAAGCGTTTCCCAGATGATGCAGTCTTGATTTCTGAAGTCACGTCGTGGTTGGAGGACCAACATGGGGTGTTCTACAAAAACGGTATCCAGAGCTGCATCAAACGATGGGAGAAATGCATAACTCTGGGTGGTTCCTATGGAGAGAAAGACTAATAACTGTGCCAAGTTTCGTTGCTCCACTCCTATGGGAGGTGGGTCAGGGCCATTACTTATTGCACACCCCTCGTATATATCCGACACAGTTTATCAACCGAGAACCACATCACTCTATAGAAAAGCATATAAGATATCAACAAATATACACTCGAGAGTCAAAACAATGAAAAGAATATGCTGTTGTCCTAGGCCGACTAATGAGTCACGGCATAATCAAGCTCCTGGAGGATAAAATTTATAAAGGTTTGTAAAGAAAATGGTGATTGTTAGGTTTAAGCAGAATTTTATTATGTCGGAAGCATTTCAGGTTATGACTAAAAATTCAGTACGCAAAGTTAAGACGGCGGAAGTGGATTCAGTTTGCCTAAATATGGAATGGAAGTCACTAAGCATGAAACGAAAAACTAAACCAAATAAAACCACTTCTTGTTTTATCATGAAACAATAAAAAATAATAAACTTTTACTTTTTACATTTTAAAAAAAAAATTTTTTTCAATATTTAAAATATATTTGTAACGAATTATTTTATTTAAAAAAAAGTAATTTAACCTTTCATAGTTTACATTTCTTTAAATAATTTTCAAAATATTTAAAAATATATTCATATTGAAATAATTTACAATTTTCACAAATTTTATTTAAAACAATGTTTCATAAATCATGTATCATAAAACAAAGCACGTTCGATTGAATTATGAAACCGAATTTTTTTATGTTTAAAATAAGTTTTTGTTTTATCTCTCTATTCTATCTTCTTCTTCTATCTTCTTCTTCTCTAATCTTCTCTTCTCTTCTCTATATAAATAAAATGAACTCATTTTTCCCGTCTGATTTTGACATTAATAGGATTAAAAATCAAGATATTTCATGCAAATATAATATGCACAAACGGCAGAACAATATCTGAGGTGTGTTATAGGCTTATTATTTCTCAAATTCCTCGATAATCTTAGATTTCTATACTTTTTCTGCTGAGAAGTCACGGCCAAAATCGTTTAAGATCAATGGAAGTGGTAAAATATTTTCTCTCTAATAAATTCCTCCTCCCCCTGCCACCACTTAACACCGTTTGGGGATCGTTCACAAGGAACAGTTGAGAAGAGAACACCGGTTTAGCTTCGTAGTTCTTTCATGTGAAGTTATTTAAAATCACTATACTAAGTTGCAGTGCTCTGTGGCGTAGTGGTTAGCGTGCTGGACAATTCACATGATATTTTCACGTTCGCGCCGACCTACCGTAGTCGTTTTTTTTTTTTTTTTTTTTTTCCTAAATAACTGGAATGGACTTTTCTTGGTGGCCGAACTGTTAACGTTGCAGATGTTTTTGTTTTTATTTCACACTTTATTTTCCTACTTTTACTCATGACTCCGGGTTTGATCCTTCCTACTTACCTACCATAACATTTTTTAAAACTCCCCCCCGTCCCGGAAACAAACACTCGGGCAACGCCGGGTACCCCCGCTAGTAACTCATAAAGTGTTAATGAAAAATTTCGGGCTTGTTTTACTGTACACATAGATTCTAAAAAGTCGTCAAAAAACAAATATTTAACAAATAAATGTTAGCAAGATAAGTTACTTTTCTTCCAACTGGATAATGTTTTTGTTTTTTTATTTAATGTAACATGTTTATTCAGCTCGGCACATATAGTGTTTACCGAAGTATTTGAAAATTTAAAATGGCGCCGAACTCTCAGCTGAACACGGTAAGTTTGGGAAAATTAGTTAATAAAAAAAAATATACAAAATACTGTTTAAAATACACCGAATATATGTCAGCCTATGTCACGGTGACATATATTGAGCCAGTTTCTAACAGTATTCTTTATATTTTTAACTCATTTTCCTAAACTTACCGTGTTTAGCAGCCATTTTAAATTTTCAAATACATCGGTAAACACTATGTTTTTCGAGCTGAATAAACATGTTACATCAAATAAAAACACAAAAACATTATCCAGTTAGGTAGAAAAGTAACTTTTTCTTGCCTTTGATAACATTTATTTGTTATATATTTGTTTTTTTGTTCTTTTTTGACAACTTTTTCGAATCTATGCGTATAGTAATACAAACTCAAAATTTCATACATAAATTATGGCAAAATTTTGTGATGGTAAGAATGGGTTTCTGAATAGACACCCCAACCTCTTAACGTTAAGAACGACTTTCAGAATGGACAACACCCACAACCTCTTCATGTCAAGATCGGCTACGGAATCGTCACCCGCAATATTCCCATGTTAAGAACAACTTTTGATATATTCACCCAATCCTGAGTGTGAGTGAGTAAAAATACTATGAACAAAAAGAACGTCATTTTAAAGAAAATATTATGTTTCAGAGTTTTTTGTTTGTTTCTTTGGGGGGGGGTATCTGTGCGAAGGTAATGCTTGCATAAGTATAGAAAAATATTAATGAAAAAGAAAACGGCTTATTATACAACAAACTAAAAGAAAAAATTTTAAAAAATAGCATTGTTATCGTTTTGTTAAGGAGATTCGAAAGCGAAATAAAAAAAAATGCTATCTATTTATAGATAGCATTTTATGTTATGTTTTTTGTTTCAGGGATTTTTTGTAGGATGGGGGTAGTGGCGTGGTAATAATGTGTGTGTAGTTAATTGTAAGTGTAAGTAAGGCTTCCTTCAGTCTTGACAGACTATGGATACCCACGGTAAGGGTGCCTGCGCGGGAAATTTTGGTGGCAAGAGTTGCGCAATCTCCAACCACACCTCTCCTGATTCGACATTGTTGAATACCAGTGGATAGTGGAGGTTCAGGACGACTGGAAACAATGCCGAGATAAGCAGAAAGCACATACATCGCCTAGAATTCCCAAATGGTCACCCATCTGGTACTAGCCAGGCTCAACGTTGCTTAACTTCGGTGATCTGACGAGAACCGGTGTGTCAACGTGATTATGCCTCCATATCTAAAGTACTCTCATCGCCCCCAGTCAAGACCGGGAAGAAATATATATATTATAACTATATTGTCCTGGCACCCTTCGTAACTGGATCATATACTTATAGACATACAATTACCTTTCCATTTTCCAATTCGAAAATAATAATTTCTCCCTTCTAAAATTCTGGCAATTCTCATTGGCTGAGAGCAGAAAAATCGTTTATTACGGATTACACACCTTATTACAAAAACGAAAGACCGTTAAAATATGGCAGCTCTCTCTATACAAAGCAATAGTTTGTAAGTGTATAAGTACGCAAATATATGATTATCAGCGATTAATATTTTTATATTTGGTTTAATATTCATAAAACTATTGCTTTGTGTAGAGAGAGCTACCATATTTTTAAAGGTCTTTCGTTTTTGTAATAAGGTGTGTAATCCATAATAAACGATTTTTCAGCTCTCAGCCAATGAGAATTGCCAGAATTTTAGAAGGGAGAAATTATTATTTTCGAATTGGAAAATGGAAAGGTAATTGTATGTCTATAAGTATATGATCCAGTTACGAAGGGTGCCAGGACAATATAGTTATAATATGTGTATTTCTTCCCGGTCTTGACTGGGGCGATGAGAGTACTTTAGATATGGGGGGAAAATCCCCGAGTGGCTTCAGGGCCTTGATAAGTGGTTATCCCTATGTAAAAATAATAGGAACTACTTTGTCTAAAGATGTTGCGATTGTGATTATGTTGCTCCTAGGATGTAATGTAAAAGTTTATTATAAGGACTAAATGTATCTAAAATGTAGTTCTGAAGTTACATAAGATAGCGGCTAATAATATAGGCATAATAAAATTTTATGTGGCATATGTTGTTGCAAACCTACGGTATTTGGTCCAGAGGGGAATTTCTACAATCAATATATTATACCAGAGACGATAAAACTTCTAATATTACTATTACCATTACAAATAATAATGATAATAATACAAATAATAATAATGCAAACAATGATAATAATATTATAATGACATTAGTAATAATAATAATAATAATAATAATAATAATAATAATAATAATAATAATAATAATATCTAGTGAGAGAGTCATAATTTTATGGCTATTAAATTAAAATGAAGTAAATATTAATTCATAAGATTTATCGTACTCAGACTCTGAAACACGATCAAGATAATTTACATATTATATATACGCATATATATATGTGTGTGTTTGTGTTTGTGTGAGAAATAAGTACATTATAAATAGTACAACTAATATAATGGTTCGCCTTTACATATGGTAACCCAAACCCTTAAACTTTTTCAGAAAACAAACGATGAAATGGATTGTATGGACAAACTACTAAAAACGTATCGATACGATATTGATATACGTACGGCCTTTGGGTCAAGAGTGAATGAAGTATTTTAGTAAATGTTGCCAGTCAAGAGTAAGACTCCAAAGTCTACATTTATTACTTTTAATTACTTTAGTCACAAAGACCCTGAACCCTTCCCCTCCCCAATTTCTTGTAGGGCCTTGTGCCTAATTTTGTTGTTTAAAAATCTTTTGTTTTTTTACTTAATTGTATTTTCAAAATTTTTAAAAGCAATAAAATATATAAACAAGATCAAAGTGTAGTATCTGTTCCGGCAGATACTGCAAGCAAAGACCATATGTGGGGGAAACCCCACATATAAGACCTTGGTCAATGTAGGGGCAACCCTTCATACCAATTGTCACTATCCAGCTCCAATACTCCCCGGGGAGTTGGTCCCCATTTCCTCTTCACTCCTCACTTTAAAAATCCGCCTTGTGCCTAATTTGCTCAGTGGGGGAGCAAATAAATACCTCAAAGTGTAGTATCTGTTCTTCAGATGCTACACTTCAATTTCTTGTTCTCTGTTAGGGGAGGAGAAACCCTTCACGACTGAGACAATATTTATTTTTGTTCCTTTTCTCCACATTAAAAAACGACCCTGGTGTCTAACTCTGCCCCGTGGGGAGGCATTGTAAATAGGAATTACTAAAAACGTAAGAACACATGAATATGTAAGGAGTAATGATAGGGAAAATGAGTATCATCCACTTACTTTTTTACTTCTCAACTTTATTTATTTATTTTTTTTTTGTTTTTACATTTCAACGTATTTTGTTCAAATATTTTTTTTAAATAGTTCACCAATTAAAGTTTGCTAATGTTTAAACAATACTATAAACAATTGTCATATTTGAGTTGGTGCATCTGCTACTAGTCTCTCGCTCCTGGAAAAGGTTCAAAAGAAAGTCGCCAACCTGATAGGTCCTGAACTGTCATCTAAGCTTCAGCCTCTGTCCCATCAATGAAATGTAACATCCCTCTGCCTGTTCTACAAGTACTTCAACGGTGAATGTTCCGACGAAGCTCAAGCACTTGTAGCCCCTCGACGTAAATACCCCCGACAAATTCGACAAGCAGCTAAATCCCACCCCTTCATAGTAGAGATCCCTAGATGTAAGAGAGCCTTCTGCTGCAGTAGTTTCTTCCCCAGAACCGCTAGACTTTGGAATAATTTACAATTGGAGTAATTTTTTTAACCCTCGTCGATACATACGCAAATGTCATAAACTCTAGTTCAACAATCATTCGGATAATCAAATCAACTAAAATAGAGAAATACAGGAAGGTGTAGAATCAAGAACTTTTTGTAAGTGCATTATGGATTTTGGAAATAAACTTCAATGGTCATTATTGCTTAATTGTCAGATAAAAACTACAGTTCAATGAAATTGATTTACAGTTCAATGAAATTGATTTACAGTTCAATGAAATTATACCAACCGTATCGAAATGAAATTTATTTACACCTATCAAGTTATGTGTTATTCAAACGAAACCTGCCCCCCCACTCCATATAAATGCTAACAGTCTTCCAGACTATTTGAATTCTATAAAGAGAAGAACACGGCAGCAAATGACTTTAAAATATATTTGTGTTCATTAAAAAAAATTGTACAGAGCAAAAATAATTCATGATATTTTATAGTTGGTCAATTAATCCATTCTTACATTCTAATAATGAGAAAACAGGAGAAACAAAGAAATAATTATTTTAAATAAAAAACAATATTGAGCTAAGGATCAAGCTCAAGCGATCATATCATTGCGTTAAAAAAAATCTTTTATGCTATCCAGTTGTAGGTGCGTAGACCGGGATCTAAGCGGAAGGATTGGTCACACACCATTTAAGATACACAGAATATCCTAACTTGTTACGAAAAGTGACCAAATATTGGATTTAAGGGAGGATAAAACACATCCATTTTTTGGTTTATGAGAATAAGACGCGAAGTTTCATAGCTTAAATGGGAAATAACTCTCATATCGTAAATAAATAAGCTTACTTCCGGTTTTAAACGCAACTGTTGTCAGCTATTAATAATTGAAAATAAATTAAATATAAATTAAATTAAATGAAAAAATAAATTAAATAAATAAACTTTAAATAATATTTCTAAATAGAGCAATTAAAACGATTTTATTACAACAAATAATTAATAACGTCGAGATAATTATTAAAATAGATTTTCTTAAATGTAATATGAAAATGGGACACTCATTGGACGTAAGTTTTCTTTTAATAAATATCATATATATAGAAATCATGCTATTTTCAGTATGAAAATTAATTGGTGAAACAACGTGCCTTTTGTATAAAATTGTGAACAAACAAACAAACAGACAAACAAACAGACAAACAGGAATGCAACTTTATCATAATGGATAATAGAATAACGTGTGAATATATTTTTGTCTTTTTTCTATCATGAAATAAAAACGATATCAGAAGTCAATAAAAACGATATCAGAAATCAATCATTCAATTTGATTTACTTTAAACTCAAATAATTGGATTATTGTTTACATCTATAGAATTCATGGTAATCTAACGTATTTATCGATCCTGTTACAGTGCAGCTGTATCAGTGTCAGAAATTTCGTGAAAATAGTGAATAATCCCACCCCATCTTTCCAAGCTTATAACTCCTCGAAAAATGTAATTCAAGCCCTAATTTTTTTTTTTCAATTAAAGGAGCAAGGACTAAGGTTTTATTAAAAAAAAAAAAAAACAATGTGTTTTTTTTTTTACAAAAAGGTTTTAAACTTCGGACTTTACAGGTAAATTTCTAAAAAAGGGATTTTTTTTTGTTTTAAATTTGAATATATTATTTATTGACCTTTTCTCTTCAATTTGTGATATATAAAACTATTAAACATAAATTAATTATTTACTTTTTAATAGACATTTCAAAATGAGAGGCGTGAATTATTCGACCCCCCGTCTTTCCACGCTTATAACTCCTCGAAAAATGTAATTCAAGCCCTAATTTTTTTTTTTCAATTAAAGGAGCAAGGACCAAGGTTTCATTAAAAGAAGAAAAAAAAACAATGTGTTTTTTTTAAAAAAAAGGTTTTAAACTTCGGACTTTACAGGTAAATTTCTAAAAAAGGGATTTTTTTTGTTGTTGTTTTAAATTTGAATATATAATTTATTGACCTTTTCTCTTCAATTTGTGATATATAAAACTATTAAACATAAATTAATTATTTACTTTTTAAGAGAAACTTGAAAATGTGTGACACTTACACAAATGGGGGGGGCGTGAATTTAAAAAAAAACGTTTGTCTAAAATATTATATTCGGTTTATTGGAAAGAACATAAAATTTCACATTGACCCTGAAAATATCGTAAAAATAGAATCAATAGAAAAATTTTGATAGATTTTTAAAGTTTAAAAATTGAAAAATATTGAGTTCGGAAAATTCATTACTGTTTTTAAAAAAAAAAAAATATTTCTATTACTTTTAAAACAACTGTAATAGTTTATTTTGGAAGTATAATCCATAAAGAAAATAAATAACCCACTTTTAACAGAGAAATTACGAGATTTTTATATTTTATTCGCAGTTTCGTGTTAGGGGTGTCAAAAATTCCTACAAAAATTCTGATACTGCTAGTGCAGCTGTATAAAGATATACAAATGACTAAGCCGGCTGCGCAAAGTGACGTCACAGCAGAGATAAAAGCACACATGTAGTTAAAGAAGGGAGAGCAGACGTGAAGAGAAAAGCATGCTCGAGAGAGGTGAGTGACGTCACATCCGAGACAATGTCGGAGAAAAAGTTTGCGTTAGAAAAAAGTTTGCGTTGTTGGAAATACCAAATATAAAGGCCTCTTTTGTTAAGAAAGAAAGAAAGAGAGTAAAGTCCTTCCTCTGTTTCTTTGATATAACGTCCACGTTACAGGTCCAAGCTAGTTCCGGTTTTGATAGATGTCTTCCGGTTTTGATAGATGTCTTCCGGTTTTGATAGATGTCTTCCGGTTTGAATACATGCCAAGTTGAGAAATATATGATCTTTATTTAATGATAATGTGAAAAGAGATTCTAAATTCTCCCCTACTCAAAATAGTTCAAGGCGGAAAACTAAAACGAAACACAGGAACGTAAAAAGTGATATAAAATGTTTAAATGATTTAAAGAAGGGATTTCTATTAGGCTGAGAAGAAATTTCTTGCGGAATTTTTAATTTTTATTTCGAATTATGTCTTTTCAAATAAGTTTTCGTTATAACACCTTCACTTTGTATATCATCTTAATAAAGTTTTTTCGCTCTAACTAATCATTTAACTTAAAATCGTTTTAAAATAATTATGTTTTCTTTTCAGAACTTTGAATACAAGATGTAAAAAAGCAAATTCGTACAATTTTTTTTATTTTAATTCAAGCTAGGCCGAAATCTGCTAATACAGCTCGCAATATCAATGAAGCGTTTCGCGCAAAAAACATTACTAAACGCACAGCACAATGGTGGTTTAAGAAATTTCGTGGCGACGACGACTTTTGAATATGATAAGCGTGGTGACAACGATCAATTCGAAGTCAATTCAAAGTGTTAATCGAAGCCATCCCACGCACAACTGTTCGAGAACTTACTGTTATCTTATTTTAACGTGCTAACCTTACAAATAAATGTAATTTAACTCCGTTTAGTTATAAAAAAGACTGATTCAAATATAAATATGAAAGATATAACTATAATCATATTTATAACCATATTTACAGCTTTTTTTTTCTGACGATTTATTTTTACTTTTTTTTTCAGGTCATACTTAAAAAAATGTTCTCTTCAAGGAAGGGGGAAGGTAGAAACTTGATTTCAGTAGGGCCCCCTTGATTTCAATTAGTGCTTGTAGTAGTGCTTTGACGGCTTCCTGTTTTTTTTTTTTTTTTTTGTGTTTTTTACTCATCACTTAAAAGAATGTTTTCTCAAGACAATAAAAGATAAGTTAATCTCAAAATCACTTTTTATTTTGAAAATTTTTCGTATTAGCTTTTAAGGGTAGACTAAATAAAAAATAATGACGTGGGGTACAGACCGAAGTTTTTTTAACGTGAAAAGTCGAAAAAAAATATATAATAATAATAATGGCGGGGGGTGTTATATTGTTATTATTATTAGTATTAGACGATACCACTTGTGCGCGTATGTTACGTGAGTTCTTATTAGTAAAGATATGAGTCTTAGTGAGAGTTCTTGTCTTATTACATATGATGTTGTATCTTAGCGAGAGAGATGTTGTTGTAATGACATTTTATAACACAAACATATAATAACAATACAATTTACCTTTTTGTAGAAATCACAAACACAAAGATGAGCTTTATCACAAAACACATGATGAATTTATTTCCTTACGACCGGTCGTGATTTCCTCATTAAGAACTCAAAGTTTCACATTTTAGTTTCTGAAGTGACGTCTCGCTTCAGACGTCCGCCTGTCTCTGAGTTTTCTCACTGACCGTCTCCCCTGACTGTCTCTCCGACCAACTAACTCTCACTCCCTATATTGAGAAATCCATGCATCCCGGCCACGTGAGCAAAATTCACGTGTTTCAACATGCGCGACTTTGCACGGTTCCGACATTGATTTCCCAATAATCTATTTTTCTTGTGTTGTTTCCACAAAGGAATTCAACCTACATATCTAATTTATTTAACCCATATTTTATTATCCACATTCTTTTAACAATTGAATAGTTTATTTATTATTTATTTCATCCGAATTAACAATTTACTGGACATTCCATTTAAACCTATTGTTCTTTAAAACTTATGTCCAAGGTTCGATTTCTGCTTTCTCTTATTTTCATTTTAACTAATCTCTCTATTTTTATACTTACATGAACAGGGGACAGCCCTTATCATGTAACAGGGGGAGCTGAATGAGCCAACGGCAACTCGGTGCTGTAGAGTATGTAAATCGGTTCTAAAAATAGAGGATCGATTTACTAGAACATTATATGTTAAAGCTGAACCCCCTTCAAAATCTTTAAATATTTTTTTCAATTTTTTTTTATAACCTGATAGATTAGTGTCCAATAATCCGCAGAAATAGTTCAAAAAGACGAAAAGCCAAAAAAGTGTGAGGGGTGCCGATTGTCCAGGTGCACCTACATATTTTTTAATACTTTTTTTACCCAAGTTGATGAAACTAGAACATAATTTCTTTTTAAAATACGTTTTTCGTATCTAAAATTATTTATTCACGATTGTTTTATTCGTATTTTTTACTGCAAGTTAGAATTATTTTCAAATAAAAAAAGCAAATATGTTTTCTAATGCAAAAAAAAACACAAACTACTTGTTCAATTTACATATTTAAAAAAGAAACTATTTGATCAATTTATTTGAAAAACAAATTTGTTTTTTTTACGACCCAACCCAACGTAATTTACCTCCTAAAAAGATATCCAAATCTACTTGGGGGAGCTAATACGTTTAAACGAACTTTAAAGATAATATAAAAGAAGAATTTTTTTTAAATAATTAAAATTTAACATTTTAGCGTGGGGGATCACTTTCCTATATAGATTTTACATAAAATGATACCCCATTTCTTGGCGACGTAGCGAGACATGTAATCGTTAGCATTTTTTCAAGTTTCGTAGCGGGGATGGGGGAAGAAAAGTGGGAACGGGGGCGGGTGAGGTCATAAGTTTCAAGCATTTTAAAAATAGGTAGAAACACTTCAAAAATGTGGAGGGGGTCTTTTTTAAAGATTTGCTTTGAAAAGGTCTCACCGTTAAATATTATATAATGAGTTAATTATTATTTCTTGATATTTTTAAAGATTTGGTTTGAAAAGGTCTCACCGTGAAATATTATATAATCAGTTAATTATTATTTCTTGATATTTTTAAAGATTTGCTTTGAAAAGGTATCACCGTGAAATATTATATAATCAGTTAATTATTATTTCTTGATATTTTTAAAGATTTTTTTTGTTTGTTTGTTGTTTTTTTTTTACACAGTGATCACCACTTATCAAGGCCCGGAAGCCACTCAGGGATAAGGGTTATTGCAAGTACATTACGTTAGTGTGGAGATTTGATGAAGTGTTTACTTAAGGGGGCGGTTCATTAGGAATTTGTTAACGTTGGACTTGAAGACATCCAAGTTGTAGTCCGGAGGGAAGCAGGCAGATGGAACAGAGTTCCACGGGCGTGGAGTTCTAAGAAAGAAGCTTTGTTCATGGAATCCGCATTTTGATTTAGGCACAGATATAGAGTGGGGGAAATTTTTCACAGTGGATTCAGCTAGACGGGTGTTTTTCGTGAAAGATTGGCGAGGGGGGACCAGAGATTGGAGTTCAGACGAGCACCTGCCATGAAAATAACGATAAAACAAGAATAGGCTCGCAACGTCTCTTCTGTGGGAGAGGGGTTGCAGGGTAGAGAAAAGGGCATCCCCCACTAAACCACGAAGTCTATTTTGTACTCTGTCAAGGCATGATAGGCTGTTTTTGGCAGCTCCTGCCCAGATATGGCAAGAGTATTCCATCCTTGGCCGTACTTGGCTTTTATATAGATAGAGAATTGCATCAGTAGTGAGATATCTTCTGGAGCGGTAGAAGGATCCCACCATCTTTCCAGCGACCTTGGCAACAGACTTGATGTACGTGTTCCATTTCAGATCAGGAGTAAAGGTCAAACCAAGAAGCTTGTCAAAACACGGGGCCTCACCCAGACGAGAGCCATCCATCACAATTGATGCCAGCTGGGGATCAGAGCGTTGATGATGTAAGGATAGGAGTTTGGTTTTAGATGCATTAAAGGTAACTAGCCACATCTTCCCCCACTGAACCACGCGCTCGAGATCAGAGGAGAGAGAATCCGAGAGAACTTCGTCATTTACAGCCTTTGATGTGTTGCCGTAGATGGTCGTGTCATCAGGATAGATGTCAACGAATGATTTAAGTATGTGTTTAGGGAGGTCATTGATGTAGATCACGAAGAGAGTTGGGCCCAGGATTGACCCCTGAGGGACTCCAGCATTTATATTGCAGGCCTCCGATTTTTGTCCATCTACCATTACACTTATGAGCCTATCGGAGAGAAATGATTTAATGATTGAGAAAACATTTCCACTTATACCGTAGCTGGAAATCTTGTGAAGTAGACCCTTATGCCATACCTTGTCGAAGGCCTTTGATATGTCAACAGTAATTGCCCTAGAAAGGAAGCCTCTGTCGAGAAATTCGCTAATCCTATGATATATAACTGTAAGCACATCTGCGGTAGATCTTGCAGAGCGGAAACCATATTGTGTGTCACTAAGAAGGTTATTCCTGCTAAGGTGGTTGACTATTTCTCTATTTAATATGGATTCCAGCAACTTACTCATAACACACAGGAGACTTATTGGTCTGTACTGAGAGGGAGAGGACTTATCACCTGAATTCTTAAATACAGGACAAACTGATGAGGTCTTCCAGGGGGTCGGAAAGCACTTCTCCTTAAGGCAGCGCTTAAATAGTTTCGTAAGTATGGGAGCAAGTTCTAGTTGAAGCTTTTTTAACACTATAATTGGGATGCCATCAGGGCCTTTTGCTTTACTGGAATCTAGGTTTTTTATTAGCTTGGCGACCTCATGCACGGATATTTGTATGTTACCTTGCTTGTTCTGTGTTATAGGAGGAAATATGGGGAGTTGATGGCCTTCGTCGCATAGGGTAGAATTAGCTGCAAAGTTCTTTGCAAATAGTTTGGCCTTGTCTGACGCTGACAAGATGACCTCTGGTCCATTGATAATGGTTGGGATAGAACGCACATTTCTGTTCAGGATCCTATTTGTTATTTGCCAAAACTGGTGGGATCCAAGCCGCTGATCAGCTACTCTGGATTTAACAGACTGGGCATATAGCTCTCTTGCATTTTTTATTACTCTTTTACAGTGGTTGCTGGCAGACCTGAAAGCAGCTTTAGTCTCAGTATATCTATTACGTTGGTAGCTATGGAAAAAGTGATTTCTGTGCGCGATAGCAGCAGCACATTCTGGGGAGAATCATGGCTGGCTGTTAGGTTTTTGTTGGAATTTTTTAGATGGTATGAATTGGTCTATGCCTACAATTAACCATTCGGTCAGATCTGATACTATAGAGGACACTTCCTTTTTAAACATGGAGTGCAGAGGTAAATCAGATATGAATGTACAGAAGCTATCCCAGTCAGCCATAGAGTATCGGTATACAGTACGGTGGAGGGGTACGTCTGGGGGCTTCTTACATTTCGTTTTTATCTTAACTGATACGACGGAGTGGTCGGAGGATCCTAAAGGAGAATGAACGGTACATGAACATAGCTCAGGGGAAGTTGAGAGAAAAAGATCTAAGAGGCTTGCATATTGATTGGGTGTATCGGGCACACGGGTGGGTTCGCGAACAATCTGAGTGAGGTCATAAGCAATGGCAAAATCATGACAAAACCTCCCCTCATCATCTGTCTCATTTGAATGGGTCAGCCATTCCACGTTATGGACGTTGAAGTCACCACAGATGTGGATATTAGCCGAGGGATGTGAAGACAGTATGTGGTCTATTTTCTCAGATATGCTCTTAAAGATAGTAACTCCACTGTTGTGGGGCCTATAGAGGGCAAATATAAATGCAGTGGTGTTAACAAGTGCAACCCTGAAGCACATATAGGGTATATTAGGATCTTCTCTAGAGATATCCCTGCCACATGGGAAGCCATCCTTAATGTAGGCACATATTCCATGCCCATGGCGATCTTGGGTGTCAGATTTATCTGTTAAATTGGAGTATCCATTAATTATGAACTCATCTAGGGAAGTGGTCGGCCCTATTCCAGTTTCACTTAGAAATAAAATGTCCGGTTTCGTCTCCTGTAATTGGGTTTCAACCTCTGGAAGGTTGGAACATAGACCCCTGATATTGGAGAAGGAGACCTGGTAGTAGGGGTCTACGTTGGAAGATGGGGTTCTAGGTTTAATCGAGTTTTTATTCTGGAGATATTTCAGGTTTAAAAAGATTAAATATTATTTAATCAGTTAATTATTGTTTCCTCATATTTTTATAGCTGTTAACACACACACACACACACACACACACACACACACACACACACACACACACACAAAATAAAACTAGGGTGGACCTGTACAATGAACACTCTTTCCTTGTATTTTTCTTTTGGTTTTTTTTTTTTCAATTGTTTTAAACAGATTACACCCCTCTTATATGAATAACTTCTCATTTAATCTAAGGGCAATTATGTTAAGACCTAATGTATTCCATATTGTTTTCACTGGTCGCCATGTTTGTTTCCATGTGCAGGTGCATTTAATTTTTGCGCGCGCAATTGCGTATTGTTTTCACTGGTCGCCATATTTGCTTTCGCACGCGCGTGCATTCAACTTTTGTGCGTTTATACATTAATTCTGTATACTCACTATTTCATAACTAGTTATAACATATACTGACCCAACGGGTAACGGGAAATCTAGTATTATTATAGAGTCGTGATTTCAAAAGTAAAAAAAAAGTATTTGGGTACCATCAGCTAGAATCGAAACCGAAAGCAAAACTGTAGCATTCAAAGCTGGTGACGTTACCACTGTACTAACGTGACATGCATATGAACTGATTAAAAATCAAAAAATAAAAATAAACTTATATGAATGTGCAAAATGTATAACGATTTTTTTCAATTTTGATCCTTCAAAAATATTTTAACCGGCAAAAGACCCATAAAAAACGGTGCGTAAAAATTCAACCATTTGAGGCCCCTTGTGCCACTCTGCATCTTTTAGGTTTTTTTTTTGGGGGGGGGATAGATTTTGAAAATATGGAGACAGACAGACATATAGACTTTTATATATTAGATTTTTTTATTGAAATCCAGGTTTTTTTGTTTGTTTGTTTTTTTTACACGGTGGTCACCACTTATCAAGCCCGGAAGCCACTCAGGGATTAGGGTTATTGCAAGTACAGTACATTAGTGTGGAGATTTGATGAAGTGTTTACTTAAGGGGGCGGTTCATTAGGAATTTGTTAACGTTGGACTTGAAGACATCCAAGTTGTAGTCAGGTGGGAAGCAGGCAGACGGAACAGAGTTCCACAGGCGTGCAGTTCTAAGAAAGAAGCTTTGTTCATGGAATCCACGTTTTGATTTCGGCACAGATAAAGAGTGGGGGAAATTTTTAGGTTTTCTTTCCTTCCTGGTCTTCCATTGTCGGGTCCATATATTCTTTTTTTTGTTGGAATCCTTTGAGACAACAACAACTATGAACCTCAGAAGCTCAGTTTCTCTTTTGCTTTTTTTTTGTTTTGTTTTGTTTTGTTTTTTTTTTTGTTTTTTGTTTTGTTTTGTTTTTTGTTGTTTTTTGGGGGGGAGGTTGTTTTGTTTTGTTTTGTTTTTTTTTGCTTTGTTTTGTTTTGTTTTGTTTTTTTTGTTTTTTGTTTTGTTTTGTTTTTTTTTGTTTTGTTTTTTTTGTTTTTTTGCTTGGTTTTGTTTTTTTGTTTTTTTTGTTTTGTTTGTTTTGTTTATTTTTTGTTTTGTTTTGTTTTTTACCAAATCGAAATAAGAAAAGACACAAAAGCAGGGTTTCCTTTTTACAAAAATATTTATTTTTACATTTGTTTTGTTTTTTTTACAAAAAATTAGCTTTTTGTGATGAAATAAAATAAAATTTAGAATATATTGATATGTTATATCTATATACAAATCAAACGCTGACAGCGGTACACTCAACCCTCAACATCAATAACCCTTACACCAAACATTAACATTGACATGGCATATTTCTAAGTAGAAATTTTTTTAAGGATTACTCATGCACGAAATAAATAAGCACACTTGTACACTAGCAAAACAGAACTTAAATTTAGATCCACGCTAACATTTCCAACAAAATTTTCTGTAAAACATCGGAATATACATAAAATACTTCAAGTGTAATATAGCTTACAAAAATGCCTAAGGAGTCTCATTGGCATTTACGTCAATCGGTTTGCAATAAACGAATCCATTCTCTAAAATGAACAACTTGGGAGTGTCTCCATCCTAGGGCTGGACATACGAAAGGCCTTCAATAAGTTTCCAGACTGTTTTATTGTACACGCATTTAAAATTGTCATAGACTCTTAAAAATTCAGTACGGTCCTGGATATGACCTTAAATTATATCCGATGGTGAGGCCCCAGCTTGCAGGCCTTAGGAAGTGTGGAGCCACCCTTTAATTGCCATTGCTCCCAGATCCACTCTGATCTGGAGTGATAGTACGTGTTAGGGTCTCAACTATGGGTTAAATAGAATACGACCTAAAAAACAAATATACTATATTAAAAAATCGTTCTTCAAAATCACCAGATTCGGCATTAAATAACCTAAAAAGGGTTGATATGCCGTAAAACAAAACAACCAACCAAATTAAAAACTCGGTATGTTATTGCGATACATCATATGAAATGACAGCAATTATTATGATTTCAAGTTCAAATGAACAACTCCAGCAGAAATTGGAATACACCCTACTAAAGCCCGATTGTCACAGCTGGTGAATTTCAACATAACAAGCTGGACATGGGGACACTTTAGAGGAACGATATGCCATAAAATTGTTTTGAACTTAAGAAAAATGCCACAAAAACGTATGGAACGCTTCAGACTGATTTTGGACTGTCTTGCATGAATCGAGCATCAGTTTTTGAGTAGCGTAAGAGATTCAAGGAAAGCAGGATGTCTGTGAGAGATAATGAGAAGTGTGGAAGGAGTAAGGAAGTCAGAACACCAGAGTTGATTGGCCAAATAAAGAATTTCATAGATAAGGACCATTGTGTGTCTATAGAGACAAGTGCACAATTTGATGTTAATGTGAGAACTGTGCACAATCATGATGAACTGAAATTGCGGAAGATTTGCGCGAAGTTTGTCCCAAGGGTGCTTTATCATATTTGATCAAGATAGGCATCAAGACAGTTCCTCATCCTCCCTATTGTCCAGATCTCGCTCCCTGTGACTTTTGTTTATCGCCTAAGCTTAAGAAAAACCTTAGAGGCTGTCGATATGGGACAATTGAGGAGATGAAAGAGGCTGCGGTGAAAGTCATTAACAGGCTCACACACAAGAACTTCCATGGAGCCTCCCAGAAGTTATTGTAACGGTAGAACGAGTGCATTGCATCCGGGGGAGATTACTTCGGAGGTAACAAGGTTTCATGTGTGCACTATCAATAAACGTGCCATACGAAAAAGTCTGGAAATTAATTGAAGGCACCTCGTAACCATAACCCGACGGTAGACAGTAACAAAACTACTGCTCAACAAACACGAGAGGTAAAAGACGATATTACATTACATGTTTTATTTAATATATAAAGATGAAGTCTTCATATATTAAATGTAAGCATATCTTACGAACAGACAACTACGGGCGGCCTTCTAGTATATATATACATGGTTGACCTGTTCCTTTGTGTGTGCTCTATTTAGCCTGGATATTTACTTTCTGTTTTAAATCTAGGTTAGTGTTTTTTTATTATTGTTAGTTTATATATATATATATATATATATATATATATATATATATATATATATATATATATATATATATATATATAATATATATATAGCCAGTAGAGTTTAGTTTCCTAGAAGTACATCCAATGAAACAACATGTGTCTACCAAAATAGTGCTCAATGAGTGAACAGAGCAGGTATATTAATTTTATTAATTTTAATTTTATTATTTTATTTAATGTTTGTATAAATAAAATTAATATAAATATATATATATATATGTGTACATACATATATGCACAAGATATACATATATATATATATATAGCGGACGAATGTTTATTTAAATAATCGTTCGGATAGGTTAATTTCGGCCACCGATTCCGTAGTCATGTGGGTAGGACTGCCGACTGTCATCACGACGGTTCTAGGTTCGATCCTCGGCTTGGGAGAGGTGTTAGTCTAGCGGCACTGATGAGTTGTGATACAACGAAACAGGTCTGTATGTCGATGACTAAAATATATTTTATAAAGCTCCCCTCTTTGGTAGAGCACTCTTGTAAATTATCTTACTCGCTGCTTAATTTAGCTGAAATAATGCGAAGCTCGCGATTTGTTTACAAACAAACGTTTGAGCCCTCTACGAGTAGCGGACGAATGTTTATTTAAATAATCGTTCGGATAGGTTAATTTCGGCCACCGATTCCGTAGTCATGTGGGTAGGACTGCCGACTGTCATCACGACGGTTCTAGGTTCGATCCTCGGCTTGGGAGAGGTGTTAGTCTAGCGGCACTGATGAGTTGTGATACAACGAAACAGGTCTGTATGTCGATGACTAAAATATATTTTATAAAGCTCCCCTCTTTGGTAGAGCACTCTTGTAAATTATCTTACTCGCTGCTTAATTTAGCTGAAATAATGCGAAGCTCGCGATTTGTTTACAAACAAACGTTTGAGCCCTCTACGAGTAGCGGACGAATGTTTATTTAAATAATCGTTCGGATAGGTTAATTTCGGCCACCGATTCCGTAGTCATGTGGGTAGGACTGCCGACTGTCATCACGACGGTTCTAGGTTCGATCCTCGGCTTGGGAGAGGTGTTAGTCTAGCGGCACTGATGAGTTGTGATACAACGAAACAGGTCTGTATGTCGATGACTAAAATATATTTTATAAAGCTCCCCTCTTTGGTAGAGCACTCTTGTAAATTATCTTACTCGCTGCTTAATTTAGCTGAAATAATGCGAAGCTCGCGATTTGTTTACAAACAAACGTTTGAGCCCTCTACGAGTAGCGGACGAATGTTTATTTAAATAATCGTTCGGATAGGTTAATTTCGGCCACCGATTCCGTAGTCATGTGGGTAGGACTGCCGACTGTCATCACGACGGTTCTAGGTTCGATCCTCGGCTTGGGAGAGGTGTTAGTCTAGCGGCACTGATGAGTTGTGATACAACGAAACAGGTCTGTATGTCGATGACTAAAATATATTTTATAAAGCTCCCCTCTTTGGTAGAGCACTCTTGTAAATTATCTTACTTGCTGCTTAATTTAGCTGAAATAATGCGAAGCTCGCGATTTGTTTACAAACAAACGTTTGAGCCCTCTACGAGTAGCGGACGAATGTTTATTTAAATAATCGTTCGGATAGGTTAATTTCGGCCACCGATTCCGTAGTCATGTGGGTAGGACTGCCGACTGTCATCACGACGGTTCTAGGTTCGATCCTCGGCTTGGGAGAGGTGTTAGTCTAGCGGCACTGATGAGTTGTGATACAACGAAACAGGTCTGTATGTCGATGACTAAAATATATTTTATAAAGCTCCCCTCTTTGGTAGAGCACTCTTGTAAATTATCTTACTCGCTGCTTAATTTAGCTGAAATAATGCGAAGCTCGCGATTTGTTTACAAACAAACGTTTGAGCCCTCTACGAGTAGCGGACGAATGTTTATTTAAATAATCGTTCGGATAGGTTAATTTCGGCCACCGATTCCGTAGTCATGTGGGTAGGACTGCCGACTGTCATCACGACGGTTCTAGGTTCGATCCTCGGCTTGGGAGAGGTGTTAGTCTAGCGGCACTGATGAGTTGTGATACAACGAAACAGGTCTGTATGTCGATGACTAAAATATATTTTATAAAGCTCCCCTCTTTGGTAGAGCACTCTTGTAAATTATCTTACTCGCTGCTTAATTTAGCTGAAATAATGCGAAGCTCGCGATTTGTTTACAAACAAACGTTTGAGCCCTCTACGAGTAGCGGACGAATGTTTATTTAAATAATCGTTCGGATAGGTTAATTTCGGCCACCGATTCCGTAGTCATGTGGGTAGGACTGCCGACTGTCATCACGACGGTTCTAGGTTCGATCCTCGGCTTGGGAGAGGTGTTAGTCTAGCGGCACTGATGAGTTGTGATACAACGAAACAGGTCTGTATGTCGATGACTAAAATATATTTTATAAAGCTCCCCTCTTTGGTAGAGCACTCTTGTAAATTATCTTACTCGCTGCTTAATTTAGCTGAAATAATGCGAAGCTCGCGATTTGTTTACAAACAAACGTTTGAGCCCTCTACGAGTAGCGGACGAATGTTTATTTAAATAATCGTTCGGATAGGTTAATTTCGGCCACCGATTCCGTAGTCATGTGGGTAGGACTGCCGACTGTCATCACGACGGTTCTAGGTTCGATCCTCGGCTTGGGAGAGGTGTTAGTCTAGCGGCACTGATGAGTTGTGATACAACGAAACAGGTCTGTATGTCGATGACTAAAATATATTTTATAAAGCTCCCCTCTTTGGTAGAGCACTCTTGTAAATTATCTTACTCGCTGCTTAATTTAGCTGAAATAATGCGAAGCTCGCGATTTGTTTACAAACAAACGTTTGAGCCCTCTACGAGTAGCGGACGAATGTTTATTTAAATAATCGTTCGGATAGGTTAATTTCGGCCACCGATTCCGTAGTCATGTGGGTAGGACTGCCGACTGTCATCACGACGGTTCTAGGTTCGATCCTCGGCTTGGGAGAGGTGTTAGTCTAGCGGCACTGATGAGTTGTGATACAACGAAACAGGTCTGTATGTCGATGACTAAAATATATTTTATAAAGCTCCCCTCTTTGGTAGAGCACTCTTGTAAATTATCTTACTCGCTGCTTAATTTAGCTGAAATAATGCGAAGCTCGCGATTTGTTTACAAACAAACGTTTGAGCCCTCTACGAGTAGCGGACGAATGTTTATTTAAATAATCGTTCGGATAGGTTAATTTCGGCCACCGATTCCGTAGTCATGTGGGTAGGACTGCCGACTGTCATCACGACGGTTCTAGGTTCGATCCTCGGCTTGGGAGAGGTGTTAGTCTAGCGGCACTGATGAGTTGTGATACAACGAAACAGGTCTGTATGTCGATGACTAAAATATATTTTATATATATATATATATATATATATATATATATATATATATATATACATACATATATGTGTGATCGTTTATGTATATTTATGTTTTATTTAATTTATTTATTTGTTTATTTTCTATTGCTTTTGTTAGTTTTAAAACTATTTTGTATCGCTATCCTAGAGTAAATTTTATCTTGTGAACACAGTTGTTTGCTATTTCTCTTCTACAGTTTTATAGATGTTGGGGTTCTTTAAATATATATATATATATATATGTAAACACTACTTGAACCTCATACATAAGACATAGCCGAATATACCATCGGCATACTCTCAATTGCTGTGAACAATCATACACAATTTGTCTTATTTTCTATATATCCCCTTCGCTTTACCCTTAATTCGCCTATATTAAGTATCTACCCTGTTAATAACTACATGTTTTTATTTCAGAGACTCTTCTTCAGAGAATCTTTTACCATATTTATATATCTTTTTATATGTAAATTCTGTATTATTTTTTTACACGTCTTAATTTCTGCTTCTCGCCTATATTGTAAATGTACATATTACTATATCCATTCCCCCCCACAACCTCATCTAAGTACTTTAGTATGTTTCAATTCTTGTATAACTAAATTTTAACCATGTATAATTTAGATGAAGAAAGGAGCCTGAGACCCGATGACGTTTTGCAAATGGCCATATATTTATTTAATCCCTTTTTTACCATTTTATTATATACCTGTATATGCATAAATGTACGGCATAATCGCGTTGACACACCGGTTCTCGTCAGATCACCGAAGTTAAGCAAGGTTGAGCCTGGTTAGTACCAGATGGGTGACTATTTGGGAATTCTAGGCACTGTATGTGCTCTCCGCTTATCTCAGCATTTGTTTCCAGTCGTCCTGTACTTCACTTGCCACTGGAATTTAACAATGTCGTCTCAGGATATATATATATATATATATATATATATATATATATATATATATATATATATATATATATATATATATATATATAAAATAAAAATTATAACACGGAAATTACATAATTGTCGATGCAATAATTTATTTCAACCTTATGGTATTTTCAAGCATCTAAATCAGACAATTACATTTTTGATACTGAAAAAGAAAAGAAAAGATCGGGCTTCGACCCTCAAAAAACCAAAGGTGGTGGTAGTAGCAATCCACTTAATACATTTATAGAGAGGGTGGTAGGGATCTTTTCTTTTCTTTTTCAGTATCAAAAATGTAATTGTCTGATTTAGATGCTTGAAAATACCATAAGGTTGAAATAAATTATTGCATCGACAATTATGTAATTTCCGTGTTATAATTTTTATCTTATTGCTCTGTTTACCACATTGAGCTCTCATACCCGGATTTCCTCTGGATTTATTCCATTATAACACTATATATATATATATATATATATATATATATATATATATATATATATATATATATATATATATATATAATAGAGTTTATTCGATGAAATATTTAAGTCAATTTGTTCTGTACATTTAGATTACATATACTGTAAGTTTTGTTTTTGTTATATTTTGTTTTTTTTTTGTTTTTTATTTGTTTATATGACGTTTTAAAAAATTGAAGTACGCTTATGACTAAAAAAAAATGGTGCCCAATAACGGACACAATAAATAGATAAATTTGATTAACAGATTAATGACGAATCAGACATATGGAACATTTAACGCCATGTTGGGTAAACCGCTGTAGAAACGTAGATGCTTTGTATGTCATGAAGTTTGGTTGGTTTTAAAAGAATTGGAAGCAAGTGATTACATAAGTAGACACTGCAGAAGTTTAGCCGCACTGAACTTTGAGACCTGGAGAATGCCGTTGTAAAATGTCTAGAGAAAAAACGTCTGATGCTTGAACAAGGGGCACGTGACTTTAAATGACGAGAAAGGGAGAGGAGATTCCAATACTACAATACATGCAGCCATTAGACTTTGAATGCGTAACTACATAATAATTTCATCTATTTTCTGAAAGGTCCAAATGATCAAATTTATTTCTAATTTAGCACTTTTACAATAAAATACAAGCTTATTGACCCCCTCCACTGACATCTCATTAATGTTGAAGGCACGATGTGTTCATAGCAGGTAAAAGAAGGGTTTTTTTTTTCCTCTTGAACAAATATACCGGAAGTTTCCAAACTATGTAAGGCAGAAATGTTGACTGCTCGCAGCGGGATGTAATTGGAACCTTACATGCATGTGTAGTCACACTCTAAACGCTCAATACATTAAAAAAATTGGCCTTGTGCCTAATTTGCTCGGTGGGGGAGCAAATAAATACCCACTCAATACATCTGCCTTAAATAATCACTACTTCCGGTCGTTTATTTCAAGGGAAGTAACTCATCTGTCATCTGACTCGTATTAACATTGTTGCGCGTTCTTCCATCAATGTACCTCTTCACCTCTCAAAAATCGTTGTACATTCTGAGCGAAGGTTGGCTATTGTACTTTTGTGCTTGGTAGTGCTGATTCGGTAAGTAAATGGGATGAGTGCTTTGTCGAGGCGGCAAATCCGGAACCGAGAGCGGCGTGTGACTACGGGCCATAGCAGCACGTTTTGATGACGCATACTATAACGATAACAAAAAAAGAAAAACACACACATATATATATATAAGATAGAAATTTCTCCTTTTTTTTCTTTTAGATATTCACAAAAATGAAAATGGCAGATTTGTTTGGGTAAAAGAAAAAAACTGCGTCAAACAGTATTCTTTGTATATTACATCTTTCATCAACTTACCGTTACCTCGAAAAAAACTTTACTAACAATATCAATACTTCGGGTTAGTTGCTACTTTGTCTTGCTATGGTATCGTTTGATAAATATATACATGCACATATACAAGGTGTTCCAAAAGTCTGTGTCACATTTTAGTTGCTCATACTTGCTTAACTATAAATGGTAGTAAGTTGAAAGTGTTGCCATTTTAAAACTAAATGCATTAAGTTTGTTTGTTTGTTTGTTTGTTTTTGTAAAACTATTGATTTTTTTTTTCTCATTTCTTTACAGATCCAATAATGGCGTTCATTCAACCAGAAAAGTCGTTTTCTGTGCTTGAGTTTGCAAAAACTGAACCATGGACACGTGTTCAACGTGCATTTCGCAAAAATTTGGGAAACAGCGACCACGATTTTTTTGTGGGCATTTGTGAAAGGGCTGGTCTATGTGCCTCCCATTCCAAGACCCCTTGATGAGCTGAATGTTCGAATAATAGATGCTGCTGCAACCATGGACAACGCAATGCTGGGACACGTTTGGCAAGAATTGGACAATCGGCTTGATGTGTGTCGTGCGACTAATGGTGCTCCCATTGAACATTTTTACTTTCCATGAAAAACTTGAGATTACAAGATTTCTAAATATACCAGATGCGTTTTTATATCCTTAATAGTTCTCGAGATATTTAATGTCAAAATGTGCCCATGACTTTTGGAATACCCTGTACAAAAAAACGTAAAAAAGAAAATGGACGTCAATTAACACAAAACAACTCCAATTTATTTTCGAAAAAATGATTCCCAATTCACCTAAAGTTTTTATGACCCGTCCCAGGTTAAGTAAAACTAATTTCTCAAACCAACTACACTACTTTTCTGTCACTGACGAAGATTAAAAACAATTTATAAAATTCTAATGTTACATACGTTTACACATGTGGACCCAACACGTTGTAGACAGCGTACGTCGCAAGGAACATAAAACAAGTAATAACGCGACTCCTTTTGTTTTGTAACAACGGCATTTACTTCCGGGTACTTACCCGAATAGAACATGATTCCGAACGTGACCTCGCACGCGCTCTCGAACGTCATCCACGTCTCTAACGTGATCGTTCGTTTTTATAGTCTTTATTTTTCACTACTGTTGATGTCATTTCGCGTGCATTTCTATACGAGTGTCCACGCGTACGCTTCTGCTACCATAGTGTAGAATAGTTATTTTTATTATGATCAAAATGCATTGCAAGATTTGGATTCGAGAAAATAATAGAGAAATCTTCAGGAAAAACTGGAATTCAGTTAATCTTGTTTAATGACTAGCGATTATATCCAATGCTATTTTGATTTTCATTCTTTTTAATTAGATGTTGTCTTAATATTATGCATTCTAAAATCTTTTCAAATACGAAAAAAAAATTTTGGAAATATTTATTGATAGATTTTTAATACTAGCAAGCCGCCCAGCGTTGCCTGGTCGAAAGACACGCTTAAGATATTTTAATTTATACAGATTACGTATTTATTATTATAGAGCAAATTCTTCATTGGCCAGAATCGAAATCGGAACATACGACTCTCCAGCCGCATTCTTTAGCTTCTGAGCCACGCCCATACGCATATAAATTGTTAAAAAATAACGTTGTTTAATCGGTGAATATCAGTTTGTTTTTGTAAACATGTTTAGTCGACTGTTTCTAAGTTACCCCTCAGCAGCAATTTTTGCCGGCTAAAATCCAAATCGAAAGAATGATACATGTCCAAATACCCTATATATCAAATTTCTACTCCGTAGACTAAATATTACGAGAGGAGTTTGGTAGAGATTTTTCGCACACACAGCCAACGTGTCTATGGAGGCCGTAAGAAAAAATAAAAACCCATGATTTTTGTAAACGAGAGAAAAGGGAAACAAAACACCAAGGAAACAAGATACAGCTGCAATCAAGCAAGAAGTCACCCGCTTTCGATGTTAAAGCCGGCAAACACTCCTCTTTGTGGCCGCTACTCGACCAACAAAAAGAAACAAGGAATAAGTACTTTTATGAACATTCTCCCTTTTTTCTCCGTTTATTCCAACTTTGTATTATTTCGAAAGGTGACGACACATGAAAATACCATTCGTTTTTTATGTTAAAATGCCCTTCGTTTTTTACGTTAAAATGCCCTTCGTTTTTTTATGTCAAAATACCATTCGTTTTTTTATGTTAAAATGTCCTTCGTTTTTTTATGTTAAAATGCCTTTCTTTTTTTATGTTAAAATGCCCTTCGTTTTTTTATGTTAAAATGCCCTTCGTTTTTTTTATGTTAAAATGCCTTTCTTTTTTTTATGTTAAAATGCCCTTCGTTTTTTATGTTAAAATACCCTCCTTTGTTTTTGTTAATGTTAAAATGCCGTTTTTTTGTTTTAATAATGTTAAAATATGTTTCTCTTTTTTTAATGTACAAATACTCTCCTTTTTATGTTAAAATACCCTTCTTTGTTTTTTTTATGTTAATATACTCTCCTTTGTCTTTTTTACTCTTAAAATACCCTTCTTTTTAAAGAAAATTTTTTATATACATTCCTTTGTTTTCTTTTCCTCCCTTTTGACTTACTAATCCTACAATAGCGAAGTAACTGCACCCAGATATTAAATCTTATTTAAACAACAACAACAACAACTTCTTCCGTTTTATGTCTGTTTTACATGCATTTGACCCTAACCCTAACCTATCTCTGCCCGGGTCTTTCTCTCACGTCATTGCTTATCACATTCTCACATGCGTTCTTCGGCCGTCTCTTAACAACTGACCATGCAACCACAATTGTTCTACACCTACTAACCCAAGAACTCTCCATTCTTTCTACTGTTCGGGCTGAATCTTTCTCTGAGGTCATCAGATCGAAGCCTATTTTTAAGACTGACATCACACATCGAGCGTATCAGTCTCATATCATTTATTTCCATAAAATTCAATCACTCAGCAACAATTACAAGACGCCTCTCTAACCATGGATATCCATAAAAAAAACAACACCCTATCTGAGAATTCTTTCTTCAGACTCTTCGGCCTAACACTCACGGGCAATATAAATTGAAACAAATACATTGACGACATTGCAAAAAAGGTGGGCTCCCTCTATCGAGCTAGAAGACTACTCACGCCTGAGAGTATCCTGTACCTCTACAAGGCTATCATTAACCTATTCATGGAGTATTGCTGCCACATCTGAGCTGGTCATCTGCCACTAGTTTCTCCCTCTTGAATAGGGTCCAAAAAAGAGTTTTCAATCTAATAGGTCACACTTTGTTAACTAAGCTCCAACCACTGTCCCATCGCCGCAATGTTGCATTTCTGTACCTGTTTTACAAGTATTTTAATGGATTGTGCTCTGCTGAACTCGTTGCACTTGTGTCCCCTCGACGTACATATCCCCAACAAACCCGCTTAGCAACAAAATCACCCCCTTCACTGTTGATGTCCCTAAATGCCAGAAAGCTTTCTACTCTAATAATTTCTGCCTTCAAACAACTAGACTTTGGAATTCCCTTCCTGCTACCTGCTTCCCTGGCTGTACTGATATGCAGAAGTTTAAATGTAACGTAAACCAACATATTGTTTGTATGTTACCTAAACAGGGTCCCAAATAGTAGCCTCTTGGGTCTAAGTGGCGATATGACTTGTTAGGGGGTGAACGTGAGTTCAAAAATGCCATAAATTATCACACCCACGCACTCTTCTCGTGGTTGATGATGGTAACGCTATGCTGGTTAGTGATTGCTTACTTTGCAACTCCCAATTGCTTGTAGTAGCACCCAAACTGGCTCCACCACGTGCTCCAATGGAAACACCAAACATCAATAATTTCGTTATTCAGATATATGTAATCTCTATTATGTATTTATTTATTTATTTGTTTATTTATTTATTTATTTGTTTATTTATTTATTTGTTTATTTATTTATTTATTTGTTTATTTATTTATTTGTTTATTTATTTATTTATTTATTTATTTATTTGTTTATTTATTTATTTATTTATTTATTTGTTTATTTATTTATTTATTTGTTTATTTATTTATTTATTTATTTGTTTATTTATTTGTTTATTTATTTATTTATTTATTTGTTTATTTATTTGTTTATTTATTTGTTTATTTATTTATTTATTTATTTGTTTATTTATTTATTTATTTGTTTATTTATTTGTTTATTTATTTGTTTATTTATTTATTTGTTTATTTATTTGTTTATTTGTTTATTTGTTTATTTATTTATTTGTTTATTTATTTATTTATTTGTTTATTTGTTTATTTATTTATTTGTTTATTTATTTATTTATTTGTTTATTTATTTATTTATTTGTTTATTTATTTATTTATTTGTTTATTTGTTTATTTATTTATTTATTTATTTGTTTAGTTATTTATTTATTTATTTGTTTATTTATTTATTTGTTTATTTATTTGTTTATTTTTTTATTTCTTTATTTGTTTATTTATTTGTTTATTTATTTATTTATTTATTTGTTTATTTGTTTATTTATTTATTTATTTGTTTATTTGTTTATTTATTTATTTATTTATTTGTTTAGTTATTTATTTATTTATTTGTTTATTTATTTATTTGTTTATTTATTTGTTTATTTTTTTATTTCTTTATTTGTTTATTTATTTGTTTATTTATTTATTTATTTGTTTATTTATTTATTTATTTGTTTATTTATTTCTTTATTTATTTATTTATTTATTGTTTATTTGTTTATTTATTTATTCATTTATTTATTTGTTTATTTATTTATTTATTTGTTTATTTATTTATTTATTTATTTGTTTATTTATTTATTTATTTATTTGTTTATTTATTTATTTGTTTATTTATTTATTTGTTTATTTATTTATTTGTTTATTTATTTATTTATTTATTTATTTGTTTATTTATTTATTTATTTGTTTATTTGTTTATTTATTCATTTATTTATTTGTTTATTTATTTATTTATTTGTTTATTTATTTATTTATTTATTTGTTTATTTATTTATTTATTTATTTGTTTATTTATTTATTTGTTTATTTATTTATTTATTTATTTGTTTATTTATTTATTTATTTATTTGTTTATTTATTTATTTATTTATTTGTTTATTTATTTATTTATTCATTTATTTATTTGTTTATTTATTTATTTATTTGTTTATTTATTTATTTATTTATTTGTTTATTTATTTATTTATTTATTTGTTTATTTATTTATTTGTTTATTTATTTATTTATTTATTTATTTATTTGTAGACTGTTATCCTCATCTTCATAGTTGTTGTTTCATCACGTTTCGGCCAACTCATCCTTGGGCCTTCATCAAGTGGTTAACCTCAACAGGATAGAAATGCTGAGTCTCTTAACTATCTTACTGTATCCTCATTAATTACTGCCTTCCATAGTTCTTATTGTCTCACCGTGTTTGTGGCAAACTAATCTTCTGACCGACTTTGGGTAGTATTGAAACCGCCGTCTTCAGAAAATGTTCACCTGAAACTGTAGAGACTCAACACCTCTATCCTTTGGAACCCATGGTGCAGTGGATAGAGGCGTATAATTCCAGTTAACCATTGTCTGAAGATAGCAGTTTCAATCCTACCCAAAGCAGGCCAGAGGATTAGTTTGCCAAAAACGTGATGAGACGACAACTATGGAAGGCAGTAATTACTAGAATACAGGTAAGAGACTCAACATTCCTATCCCATTGCGGTTAATCACCTGACAAACGCCAGAGGAATTGTTGACTGAAACATGATGGAACAACAACTATGAAAATAAGAATAACAGTCCGCAAATACATAAATATATAAATTGCTCATCTTAAAGGATTCCAATAATAAAATAATATTCCTCTTCACTTTCTAACACGTCTTGTATCCAAATTATTATTTATTACAAGGCAGTCACCCCTTATCAAGGCCAGAAGACTACTGGAGAATAAAGGTTAATGGATGCAAGGTTCTAGTGTAATAATCGTTAATAGTGTAGTTTGGGTATAATTTCGATTATTTAAGGGGATAGCTTGACAAGAACTTGTTTATATTGAACTTGAAAACTACCATATTGTAATCGGTCAGGAAGCAGGCTGGTGGAACAATGTTCCACAGGCGAGTAATTCTAAGAAAGCAGTTGGGCTCATGGAATTTGTGCTTAGATTTAGGCACAGATAGAGTGTGGGAAGTTGTTGATAGTGGTTGTAGCTAGTCGAGTGTTATTTGGGAGAGTTTTGTAAAGGGGCATAAATTGGAGCTCAGACGAGCATTTGGCATGAGAATAACGACAGACTAGAGACAGGCTCGAAACGTCTCCTCTGTGGGAAACAGGTTGCAGAGAAGAGAAAAGGGCATCACTTTCAGGGTTTCGAGCCGGTTTTTAACTCTATCAAGATAGGGTGGGCCGAGTAGCTCCTGCTTAGATGTGAACATACTTGGTTATTCTCTTTCGGCCTACCAGTATTTTCACTTTACTACTAACGTGCCGAAACAGTACAAGTGAGTTTCTGCTTTCCACAGACTGAATAAGGGAACTTTTTATCATTGTAGTTTTCCAACATTAATAATCACTTTGGACTTAGTGACATTCTCTCTCAAACCTTTACTTTTCACAGCATTCTTTCATGCCTTTCATTAAATAAGTTTCCATCATTAAATAAGTTTCCATCATTAAATAAGTTTCTATCATTAAATAAGTTTCCATCATTAAATAAGTTTCCATCATTAAATAAGTTTCCATCATTAAATAAGTTTCCATCATTAAATAAGTTTCCATCATTAAATAAGTTTCCATCATTAAATAAGTTTCCATTATTAAATAAGTTTCCATCATTAAATAAGTTTCAATAATTAAATAAGTTTCCATCATTAAATAAGTTTCCATCATTAAATAAGTTTCCATAATTAAATAAGTTTCCATCATTAAATAAGTTTCCATCATTAAATAAGTTTCCATCATTAAATAAGTTTCCATTATTAAATAAGTTTCCATAATTAAATAAGTTTCCATCATTAAATAAGTTTCCATCATAAAATAAGTTTCCATAATTAAATAAGTTTCCGTAATTAAATAAGTTTCCATCATTAAATAAGTTTCCATCATTAAATAAGTTTCCATAATTAAATAAGTTTCCATCATTAAATAAGTTTCCATCACTAAATAAGTTTCCATAATTAAATAAGTTTCCATCATTAAATAAGTTTCCATCATTAAATAAGTTTCCATAATTAAATAAGTTTCCATCATTAAATAAGTTTCCATCATTAAATAAGTTTCCATAATTAAATAAGTTTCCATCATTAAATAAGTTTCTATCATTAAATAAGTTTCTATCATTAAACAAGTTTCCATCATTAAATAAATTTCCATCATTAAATAAGTTTCCATCATTAAATACGTTTCCATCGTTAAATAAGTTTCCATCATTAAATAAGTCTCCATAATTAAATAAGTTTCTATCATTAAATAAGTTTCCATCATTAAATAAGTTTCCATAATAAAATAAGTTTCCATCATTAAATAAGTTTCCATCATTAAATAAGTTTCCATCATTAAATAAGTTTCCATCATTAAATAAGTTTCCATCATTAAATAAGTTTCTACCATTAAATAAGTTTCCATCATTAAATAAGTTTCCATAATTAAATAAGTTTCCATGATTAAATAAGTTTCCATCATTAAATAAGTTTCCATTATTAATAAGTTTCCATCATTAAATAAGTTTCCATCATTAAATAAGTTTCTACCATTAAATAAGTTTCCATCATTAAATAAGTTTCCATAATTAAATAAGTTTCCATGATTAAATAAGTTTCCATCATTAAATAAGTTTCCATCATTAAATAAGTTTCCATTATTAATAAGTTTCCATCATTAAATAAGTTTCCATCATTAAATAAGTTTCTACCATTAAATAAGTTTCCATCATTAAATAAGTTTCCATCATTAAATAAGTTTCCATCATTAAATAAGTTTCCATCATTAAATAAGTTTCCATAATTAAATAAGTTTCCATGATTAAATAAATTTCCATCATTAAATAAGTTTCCATCATTAAATACGTTTCCATCGTTAAATAAGTTTCCATCATTAAATAAGTTTCCATAATTAAATAAGTTTCCATCATTAAATAAGTTTCCTTCATTAAATAAGTTTCCATCATTAAATAAGTTTCCATAATAAAATAAGTTTCCATAATTAAATAAAATTCCATCATTAAATAAGTTTCCATCATTAAATAAGTTTCCATCATTAAATAAGTTTCCATCACTAAATAAGTTTCCATAATTAAATAAGTTTCCATAATTAATAAGTTTCCATCATTAAATAAGTTTCCATAATTAAATAAGTTTCCATCATTAAATAAGTTTCTATTATTAATAAGTTTCCATCATTAAATAAGTTTCTACCATTAAATAAGTTTCCATGATTAAATAAGTTTCCATCATTAAATAAGTTTCCATCATTAAATAAGTTTCCATTATTAATAAGTTTCTATCATTAAATAAGTTTCCATCATTAAATAAGTTTCTACCATTAAATAAGTTTCCATCATTAAATAAGTTTCCATCATTAAATAAGTTTCCATAATTAAATAAGTTTCCATCATTAAATAAGTTTCCATCATTAAATAAGTTTCCATAATTAAATAAGTTTCCATCATTAAATAAGTTTCCATCATTAAATAAGTTTCCATCATTAAATAAGTCTCTACCATTAAATAAGTTTCCATCATTAAATAAGTTTCTATCATTAAATAAGTTTCCATCATTAAATAAGTTTCTATCATTAAATAAGTTTCTATCATTAAATAAGTTTCCATCATTAAATAAGTTTCCATTATTAAATAATTTTCCATCATTAAATAAGTTTCCATCATTAAATAAGTTTCCATCATTAAATAAGTTTCCATCATTAAATAAGTTTCCATCATTAAATAAGTTTCTATCATTAAATAAGTTTCTATCATTAAATAAGTTTCCATCATTAAATAAGTTTCCATTATTAAATAAGTTTCCATCATTAAGTAAGTTTCCATTATTAAATAAGTTTCCATCATTAAATAAGTTTCCATCATTAAATAAGTTTCCATTATTAAATAAGTTTCCATCATTAAATAAGTTTCCATCATTAAATAAGTTTCCATCATTAAATAAGTTTCCATCATTAAATAAGTTTCCATCATTAAATAAGTTTCCATCATTAAATAAGTTTCTATCATTAAATAAGTTTCTATCATTAAATAAGTTTCCATCATTAAATAAGTTTCCATTATTAAATAAGTTTCCATCATTAAGTAAGTTTGCATCATTAAATAAGTTTCCATCATTAAATAAGTTTCCATAATTAAATAAGTTTCCATCATTAAATAAGTTTCTATCATTAAATAAGTTTCCATCATTAAATAAGTTTCTATCATTAAATAAGTTTCTATCATTAAATAAGTTTCCATCATTAAATAAGTTTCCATCATTAAATAAGTTTCCATCATTAAATAAGTTTCCATCATTAAATAAGTTTCCATCATTAAATAAGTTTCCATCATTAAATAAGTTTCCATAATTAAATAAGTTTCCATAATTAAATAAGTTTCCATCATTAAATAAGTTTCCATCATTAAATAAGTTTCCATAATTAAATAAGTTTCCATAATTAAATAAGTTTCTATCATTAAATAGGTTTCTATCATTAAATAAGTTTCCATCATTAAATAAGTTTCCATCATTAAATAAGTTTCCATAATTAAATAAGTTTCTATCATTAAATAAGTTTCTATCATTAAATAAGTTTCCATCATTAAATAAGTTTCCATCATTAAATAAGTTTCCATCATTAAATAAGTTTCCATAATTAAATAAGTTTCCATAATTAAATAAGTTTCCATCATTAAATAAGTTTCCATCATTAAATAAGTTTCCATCATTAAATAAGTTTCTATCATTAAATAAGTTTCTATCATTAAATAAGTTTCCATCATTAAATAAGTAAGATTACTTGATTGCTTACCCTGTGTTTATTATTGTTCTCTTTTCGAATATTTTTGTTTCCAATAAATATTTTCTTGAATCGGCTTACCTAAAATATAAAACAAAATATATTTTTTAATCACTTAAAAATGAAAGATTAATTATTGTTTCGTTGGAATCAAGATAATAACAAGTGAAGCATGCATGGTCCCATGAACATGACACAGTGAACGAGGCATAAAAAAATGATTAAGTTCAGCATTCTCCACCCCATTTAGCTCCAAAAGTCCCCAGCGTCATCAAATCCTGGTGAATATGAATAAACGGTGCAGTTTAGGCCTTAACATATGTAAATTTGAGTTCTGCACCATGCAAAACTGCTACATAGACATGCACAGAAAATTTAGGACAAATATGGTAAAATAGTCCCAAAAAATAGAGTGTTTTATTTGTACTAAAAGAGGTCTCGGGGTTATCGCGAAGTATAGACAAACAAAATTATATAGAAATCAGTTAGTTACAACTTTTCAGAAAGTTTTATAAAAATCCAAGACATCAATTTTGTTTAATAAGCACAAAAGTGTCAATTTTAGCTATTTTAACCCGAAAGGTAGCCATAAGGGAGGGGAGGCAACCGGAGTTTTCCCAGAAAATCCGTTCTGTTATTTTTTTACTCATATCATGTTTAATGTTTGTGCAAAATTTCAAAAAATTCAAAGGCGTAGTTATTGAGAAACGTGCAGACAGACGAACGGACGAATGGACAAGAGTGAATTTACAAGTGCACCCTCCGTTTATGGGGGGGGGCACCAATAATATATGAACTGTGTAGTAAAACTACAGACTAGTTAACACTCATGCACTTGTAAACCAAAAAAGAAAATTAAAAAAACATTACATTTATTATTTGAATTATTTGGACAACATTTTGGTGGAGGTAACCTCTGACCTGCTTCCGATGCATGTCGGAAATCTTTATGTGTAATCAACTAATCTGTAGAGAATTTCGAAATGGAAGCCTTTATTTTATCCAAAGGGGTAGTTTGTTCTCGTTCAATCAATTATGACAGGTTGAAATCTTTAGTAATTCCTAATTCTCTTTTCATGTCGCCCGTGACATTCCGGAGTTTGATAAAATTAATCTGGCCAAAATCAAAGGTTATATTAACTCTGTTACATGGAAAGGGCTGTCCGCTTCCCATGTAAAAAAGAAGACACACTAGCCAAGTTAAAATGAGATTAGGACAAGCTTAGAATCGAACCCGAAGGCAAGTGCTAAAGATAATAGAGAATGGAATGTGAAAAATTGTAAATTCTATTAGAAATAGTTCAATACTGCTTATATCGGAAAAAGAAACAAATTGTGCATTCTTTAGAAATCTAGATATTAAATAATGTCAGTTAAAAAAATGGACAATACAAATTAAAAATATATTGTTTAAAAATAGGTTAGATTAGAATTGAGGATTCTTTTGTTTGCCAGAAGTGTGTTTGGACAAACATATGTAAAGCCACGTGAAAATTAGTCACGTTTGAAAACACACTTCTGACGTCATAAACAAAGAACATTTCTCAATATATGATTCTATGGATTCGGAGTCAGAGAGTTGATCAACCAAGAGTTGACATAGTCAGTTGGAGAGAAGAGTCCCTTAGAGGCGAAGGATAGAAGATTTAGACCATGTAGATACAAGCTGAATTCCTGACGTCATCGACCGGCCGATCAGACAAATAAAGAAGTCCTCATTATGTTGTAACTGTTGTCGTGTCACATCCTTCATCACGAACGAAAGGTAATAGTGTTTATCATCTTATAATGAACATTGTTTAACTCTTCGAAGATTAGGTATCCCCCTCCTCTGTGTTAAGAACTTGCATCCCACATCACATCACTCAGTCCGTATTTACTATGAAGTCTCCAAGAATTGTCACAGTCATCGTCGTGATGTAATATACATGAACGTCTTCCCATCAGAATTGTCATTACCATCCGTTATATATGTCCCCCCACGTATTACATGAACCTGTTACAAGTCGCAATATGAGTTCCCTGCTGTGCAACCGACTCAATTAATAGTCTGAATCATAATAATAATATAACTCTAAAAATATTAGATAAATAATAATTTATATAAAACGCATTAAAGTGAAATTCTCTTTTAATGCATGAAGAAACGAGTTGTTTGAGTACTTATCGTGAAAAAAAAAACAAATCGTTTCTATGCGTTAAAACTAGACGCATTCCACGATTTTAATTGGGTGGAGGGTACAGATTTTTTTTTTTTTTTTTTACAGAATGTTTAAATATGCTCTTTTCAATAGTAAATCCTACGGCATCCTTTCTGTGTCGAGCATGTTCAATCTGCTGCTAAACTTTGAAAAGTGATTTTACTCAACAATTAATTTATTTCTGACAATCTACGATATTTTTTTTCGATCAGATATCTTGACTTCAATTAACAGTTTGTTTTTCTGTTCGATTAATATATTTTTGATCACTTCAAAATAATAAAAATGATATGGTAAAACTACAGACTAGTTAACACTTGTAAACCAAAATTTAAAAAAAAACATTACACATTATTGAATTATTCGGAAAATATTTCGGTCGTGGTAACCTCTGACCTCTAACGTGTCGGAAATGTGGTTTTACTCAACAATTAGCTTATTTCTGCCAATCCACAATATTTGTGTTTTCTTAGTCAGATATCTTGACTTCGATTAACAGTTATGTTTTTCGATAACCAATTATGTTATATCGCTTTTGTGGATCTCGATGTTTGTCCATGTATAATGCACCTATTTCTAGGAAAAGACTTTTTCAGGACACCGAAACGAAATAAGGAAGTTAAATCGCAATGTAGAGATTCTGGAATGTGTCGTGAATAACATTTTGGAAAGAGCACAAATATGCGAAGCTGAAACTGGGCACCATTTAAAAGATTATTTTTCATATATATTGTTTGAATTTTGTATGTTTTTCTTTCATTTCCTAATTTCTTAGCCATATTGTGTGAAAATTTCAGGAGATATCAAAAATAAAGAATCTATTTAAGTTCGAAACTCTTCAGTGACTATTTGGACAGCCTGTATAACTTGTATTCCTATCTTACATAATCTTATTAGTAATTCTTTCCTAATGGCTATTTCTATGTACGAAGACATTGAGAAAAAATTACTAATAGGACTAGATAAAATAAAAAGACGTAACGGGCAAGTGAATGTGCGTGGGCCAACTCTTTGTTTCATTTGAATAGTTTCGTTTCGCTGATTAAAGCTAACTTGAATTGGAATTAATATATTTAAGATACTGTCAAGTTTGCTTCATCTTCCATGGTAAAAAACACTTCTCACAACTGCTAGTATCTTATCAATCTATATATATATATATATATATATATATATATATATATATATATATATATATATATATATATAATTATTTTTTACTATAATAATTAAATACCTACAGACACTAGTGTTTCATCCTTTCGGGAATCTTCAGTGCAGGGTGTCACGATTACTACCAGTCGAACGATTCGAGCACCGTATCACGAGACATCTCTGGCTCGATTAGCGGAGATCTAATCCATTCGGCTACCATTAACCGCTTGAAATATCGTTGAATTTTAAACATCTTAATTTTAAGTGTTCATTTACGCCAGACAGACAGTGATCTAATCGTTATACGATGATCTACGCATAAGAGCTAAATTGACCGACTTTTAACTCAACTGAAAGTGCTCAACGATAAGAAACGAATTTCTTAAAGGGTTGTCATAATTATTTTTTACTATAATAATTAAATATATATATCAGTTATTTGTCTCTCTTTCTAGGAAACGATCTTTACCAAATTTCCTCTGTGAATTTTTTGCTTACAAGCTTGTAACTTTAAATATAAGGAATTTGGGCCTGTGGAAAATGTTCGATTTATAATGATTAAAAATTGAACTGGGCAAGAGTAAGTCGACTGAGAGTGCTCTTCTACGTGTGCGCAAATATATATTTAGACGTTAAAGTCGTTAAATTTTTTACGATTTCTTACTAACAGTCGATAGATCAAACGGGAAAGACTAAGGCTGGAGTATTAAATGCTTTTGTTTCAATTCTAGCTGATGGGATCCAAGTCGTATTTTTAAATTTTGAAATCATTAGTATATATTCGGTACAATATAATAATCAGTAGAGGATTAGTTTGATAACAATAAATATAAAATCTGCATGAATTGAAGTATCATATTTAAGAGTATTTCATGACTGGGCAATGCCGGGCGACCTGCTAGTATCTTTAAAAATCCACTATTGACCACCATGAAATGGTGGAGTATTGTTGGCACATTTGGGTTAATACACTAACCATTAATCTCTGTTTCTCTCTCTCTCTCTCTCTCTCTCTCTCTCTCTCTATATATATATATATATATATATATATATATATATATATATATATTGGGCAGTTAAAAAGGTCTCTAACATAACAGATCCCACATTGTCTACGAAACTTAAGCTCCTATCTCATCATCGCAATGCTTCATCTCTATGCATTTTTTACAAGTACTTTCAGAGAATATACTCTGACTACAGGTGTGCCTCTTCAACGTAAATACCTCAGCAAATATTAGCTTGAAGCAAAATTCCACCCCTCCACTGTAAAAACAAATTTCTATTCTAATTAGATTCTTTCATCAGACTGTTTGCTTTTGGAGTTCCATCCCTACTCTGTATTCTCCCAAGGGTACAAACATGCAAAAATTTAACTGAAATTTGAAAAAAAAAAAAGCATTTTGTTGCACAACTCCCGATTTAGAATTCCCCCATAAATCTTGATCATTATTGCAGTCTACCACTATGCCTCAGCTACAACGTACGATAAACCTTCAATAAGTTTTCAGATTTTTTTGTACAGGCATTTAAAATTGTCATAGACTCTTGAAAATTCAGTATGTTATTGCGATACATCGTATGGGATGACTGACTAATTTTTACGATTTCAGGTTAAAATGAACAGCTACAGCAGGAATTAGAATACACCCTACTAAAGCCTGATTGTCACAATTGGTGAATTTCAAAAATGCAATCTGGACGTGAGGACATTTTAGAAGAATGATATGCAATAAAATTCTGTTTTAAACTTGAAAAAAAATGCCACTGAAACGAATGGAATACTTCATACTGGTTTTGGACCATCTTGCATGAATCGAGCATCAGCTTTTGAGTGACATAAGAGATTCAAGGAAGGCGAGAAATAATGAGAGGTGTGGGAAGAGTAAGGAAGTCACCGTAGTTCATTGGCAAAATAAATACTTTCGTGGAAAAGGACCGCCGTGTGTCTATCGAGACATTAAGTCAACAGCTTGATGTCAGTGTGGGAACTGTGCATAATTATTTGCGACGAAACTGAAAATTTGGAAAATTTGAACGAAGTTCGTCCCAAGCTTGCTCAGAGAAAAGCAAAAAGAAAGACGTTATGACGAAGATGGTCAATACCTTACCCTCCTTGTAATTCAGACATTGCTTTCTGTGGCTTTTAATTATTCCCTAAGCTCAAGGAAAACCTTGGAGGCTGTCGTTATGAGGCAATTGTGGAGATGGAAGAGGCTGTGATGAGGGTCATTGACATGCTTATGAGAAATTCTAAGGCAACATTAAGTAGTCACGCTATTTACAAAAGAAAAGAAATACTTACTAAACCAGCTGATTTCTTCGTATCTGAAAAAAAAAGGAAAAATCATGTATTAGTGATATAACATTCTCGTTTATTAGTCGAATTTAAATAAATCGTTTATCTTTAACAGCATAATATAAAGTGGAATGATAAAAGTGTCGCCCTAAAGAAAACAACAATACTACTATTTTTTTTTTTTTTTTTTTTTTTTACATTTTCACCCCAAACAAGGCACAGTGCCATTTTGATGTAGTGGGCTACTATCAGGGACATATACTACAGGGTTAGTATGTGGGGAGTTGGACAGCAAGATGTCGGTTCACATTACACGTCTGCATGTCAGTACTGTTGGGGAAGCAGGAACTCAGAAAGGAATTCCAAAGTCTAGTGGTTCTGGGGAAGAAACTACAGGAGAAGAAGGCTCTCTTACATCTAGGAATCTCAAATGTGAAGGGGTGGGATTTTGCTGCTTGTCGGGTTTGTCGGGGGTTATTTCGTCGGAGCATTCACCGTTAAAGTACTTGTAGAACAGGCAGAGGGATGCTACATTTCATCGATGGGACAGAGGCTGAAGCTTAGAGGAAAGTTCAGGACCTATTAGATTGGCGATTTTCTTTTGAACCTTGTCTAGGAGTGAGAGACTAGTAGCAGATGCACCAGCCCAAATATGACAGCAATACTCAATACATGGGCGAATGGTGGCCTTATAGAGATACAGAATACTTCTGGGCGTTAGTAGCTTTCTAGCATGGTAGAGAGAACCTACCTTTTTCGCAGCGGTCCTGGCAATGCTCTCAATGTAATTTTTCCAACTCATGTTTCCTGTGAACGTTGGGGCGAGGAATTTAAAAGATGTACTTTCAGATAAAGAGTCTTTGGCCATTGCTATTGGTGGTAGAAAAGGTTTCTTGTAATTATTCAAGGAAATAAGTTTAGTCTTGGCAGCATTAAATGTGACCATCCATTTTTGTCCTCATTCCACTACAGATTGGAGGTTGTCCTATAGTGTTTCTGCCATTTCTTTAGATATGTGTTCATTTGTTTTCTTGTCCTGTCTGTTATAGAGAGTGGTGTCATCAGCATATATACTCATCTTACAGACAATTTTGTCAGGGAAGTCATTTATGAATATTAGGAATAATAGAGGTCCAAGGATAGACCCTTGAGGCACTCCTGCATTTATATCATATTTTATTATCATTATTTTAAAGCTTTTATTGAAAAAATCAATTCAAGTAACTTGACTCCTACCGCTCTTGGAATTTGTACATAACTGGCCAACTAGTAAATTAGTCTACAACAAAAAAATAAAATCGGTTTTAATCAAGCGGAAATGGAATCATGGCGTCTTTTCTAGGGAGACAATTTTATCGTTCTATTCTGTGTATGTCAATTCTGGTTCTTGTATCTATGATGCTCTTCAAAAGACTATAGTTCGACCTATAAAAAGATATTATACGACAGCAAAAAGCAAAATCCATAACACAAGTAAATTACATTGAATTCAGTTAACACAATTACATCTAAATTCCATGTTCTCCTATATTAATGTTTAAATGCTATCAAAAACAATGAACTGTGAAATCGGCAAAAAAGAAGGCAACACATCTAAGGCTGTAAATGACAAAGTTCTCTCTGATTCTCTATCTTCTGATCTTAAGTGCACGGTACAGTGGGGGAAGAGGTGGCTGGTTACTGTTAATGCATCTAAAACCAAGCTCCTATCTTTACATCATCAACACTCTGATCCTCATCTGGCATCAATTGAAATGGATGGCTCTCGCGTAGGGGAGGCTCCATATTTTGATAAGCTTTTGGGATTGACCTTTACTCCTGACTTGAAATGGAACAAGTACATCAAGTTTTTTGCCAAGGTCGCTGGAAAAATGGTAGGACCCTTCTACTGCTCCAGAAGATATCTCACTGCTGATGCAATTTTCTATCTATATAAAAGCAAAGTACTTCCAAGGATGGAGTACTGCTGACACATCTGGGCAGGAGCTGCTAAAAACAGCCTATCCTGCTTTAACAGAGTACAAAATAGACTTCATGGTTTAGTGGGGATGCCCTTTTCTCTTCCCTGCAATCTTTCTCCCACAGAAGAGAAGTTACAAGCCTGTCTTTGTGTTTTATCATTACTTCCATGGCAAGTGCTCGTCTGAACTCTAATCGCTGGTCCCCCCTCGCCAATCTTTCACGATAAACTCCCATCTAGCTGGAACCACTGTCAATAATTTTCTCCTCTCTTTAACTGTGCCAAAACCAAAACGTAGATTCCATGAACAAAGTTTCTTTCTTAGAAGTGCACACCAGTGGAACTCTCTTCCGTTGGCCTGTTTCCCACCTGACTACAACTTGGGTGTCTTCAAGTCCAACTTGAACAAATTCCTGATGTACCGCCCCCTTAAGTAAGACACTTTATCAAATCTCCAATACTAACGATTACTACAATACTATCCCATTTATTACTGCACACGCAATAACCCTTACCCCCGAGTGGCTTCTGGGCCTTGATAAGTGGTGACGTCCATGTAAAAAAAAAAAAAATCAAACTGCTAACAAACAACTAAGCATTGTTAATGGAAGCACATAACGATGCCGACTCCATATTTTCCAACCAACTTAGCAAAAAAAAAAAAAAATGCTTTTTTTAATGCCGAGACATTCCTGACAATGAATTCTGAAAATGATGCATCATTTCAAAAGCTGTTTGAAATGTGTTCTTTTTTATGCTGTTAGGCTATGTGAAGTTGTGTCAGCACTGGTTTTGGGACGATTAATCGAAATCAGAATCGGGAATCGGAAAAGTCGGAACTTTTGAGGGTATCGGAATCGGTATTGTAACCGGAAAAATTTGTGCCTATTCATTAATTGTATTTTTTTGTTTTGATTTTGTTTAAAGCAAAATATTTCACTGCTGGTAATAATGATAGAAGGAAAAATCTTTAATTTTATTAAATTATCAGTAAAACTAAAATCTATAATCGGTTTTCATCAAATGGAAATGGAACCATGTCGCCTTTTCTAGGGTGATTATTTTATCCTTCTACCTTGTAAATACAAGTTGATGATCGGTAGCCAATTTATAAATCTTGCAACGTATTTATGTTGTACTTTTATGGTTGTTGTCTCATTAATTAAAACTCCCATGTGTACAAAACAGTGCTGTATATCAAGTAGAGCTCTATGTATGATACTTTTATTTATGCAAACATGTACGCTACACACATGCGACATATGTTTCAGCTGCGACTTTTTTTTTTCTTTATTCCATGTTATTTTATTTCATTTTATTTATTTTAGATGCGGCTTCAAATTTGAGTATTCAATTTTTTACAAACAGTTATCCTCATCTTCATGGTTGTTGTTTCACCACGTTCGGCCAACTCATCCTCTGGCCTTCTTCAGGTGATTAACCGCAACGGAAAAGCAGAGTTTTGTAACTGTATCGCCAGTAATTATTGCCTTCCGTAGTTGTTGCTGTCTCACCACGTTTTTGGCCAACTCATCCTCTGGCCTGCTTTAAGTCTCATGGCGCAGTGGATATAGGCGTTGAGTCTCTACGGTTCCATGTGAGCATTGTCTGAAGATAGTGGTTTCAATCCTAGCCAAAGCAGATCGTAGGATTAGTTGGCAAAAAATGTGGTGAGACAACATCAACTATGGAAGGCAGTAATAAATGGCAATACACTTACAAGGCTCAGCATTCCTATCCCACCGCTGTTAACCATCTGAAGAAGGCCAGAGGGTAAGTTGGCCGAGACATGGCGAAACAATAACAACTATGAAGATGAGTATAAAAGCCTGAAAAAAAAAGTGAATGCTCGTGTTGGCTACACATGTGCATATATGTTTCAGCTGCGACTTTATTCCAAGTCCACCATCTTACAGGCATATTAAGTATATTGAAAGCGATGGGTGAATTACATTCTCGCATTTTGGTGGGAAAGGAAACTGGAGAGAAAAAAGCAAGGCGTACATTCCAACAAAAACAATTATGTACCTGTATATACATACAGCTTCATATCTCTCTCTTCACAACCAGTGAGGATGGTCGTTGTGTCTTCAGTCGAAGTTCTCAGAAGTCAAGGGGCCCACAACCTGGGGCTAGCACTTGAACTCTATATGAGATACATAGATATTCGAATGTTCCATTAAAGTTCTTTATCTCTCAAACACTGAGTTAGTAAAGAAATTCAGAACATAATTTTCCTCATCCCAATTAACCATTTTTATACGTTGTAGTATATCTTTCATGTTGGGCTCATGGTCTTACTGGATTCCAGGACAAGAATTTATCTAGTCTGGTGGAGTATCCAGCTATTACTTGAGGTAATATCACTTGGAGAAGGTGCACCATTCCTCGGAAAAGCTGTGGAGTAGCTGTAGTGAGGAGATCTTATTTGGGCAGCGAATACTATGTGATTTTGAATATTTGGTCAGGGTTTACTTCGATGGAAAAAGTATCCTCATGCCAGATTGTTCTGACAAACCCCTGTACAGAGAGACCTTAGACACTCGAGGATAGTTTCTAGTGTGTGCGGAAGTGACCGACAAGGCCGATCTTGGCCTTGAACCGCCTTTCACAGAGCGAGCAGGTTGTTCCATTTCCATTCCAAGTATTGGCTAGCGAGCATCCTTCTATCTTCCTCTACCTTCCATCATCTCGATATGGTTGGCCTCGAAAGTGCTTTTGGCGCCAGTTGGCTTCCAAGTTTGTCTGTCGTTGGTTTGAGTCTTCCATGTGTCTTTCTTGATGTCACACTTCTTCAGGTTTGTTTTCAAAAGATCCTTTTATCATTTCTTCTGTCCTCCTCGGGTGTGATATCCTTTTTTTAACCGACCATAAAAGAGTTGTTTTGACAGCCGAAAATCTGACATCCTAACAACTGAGCCAATATATATATATATATATATATATATATATATATATATATATATATATATATATATATATATATATATATATATATACATATATATATATATATATAATACTTGTTTATTGTTATATAAACATGGTCACATCCTGCTGCTACAAATAGCCACTTGTTTCAATCAAACAACAGATATCATAATAAGGTTATTCATTGAACTTTTGAATAGTCAAGTGGCTGCCTGATGATATCTGTTGTTTGATTGAAACAAGTGGCTATTTGTAGCAGCAGGATGTGACCATGTTTATATAACAATAAACAAGTATTATCAGCTCTTTTTATTGAGCACTATCTAACAACCTCGTTGAATTCATTAGTCCATTACTTTTGAATAAAAAACCCCGAGTATATATATAGTATATATATATATATATATATATATATATATATATATTGGGCTTGGTTTCCTTCCTCTTATCTATTTGCCTCTCTGGTATCAAAGGTACTTAAGCTTTTATGCATTTTTGTTTTCTCATAGCATTTATATACTAGTTAACAAGTCGTAGAATTGATCTTGTAATCTTGATAAATTTACTTATATATATATATTATTAATTTTTTTTCTAATTTTATTCATATACATTATTATAATTTTCTTATTGGAGAAATGCTATTATCAACTGTAAATTCATGTATTTAACAGCTGCCCTATTTTTAAATCTCCGAAACAGCTACATGGTAAGCAGCTGATGATCCCGTTTTCTATTTCGAAAAAGTTGAGTTAAGGTTTTCTTTTTTATCCTTAAATTCTGTTTTAAAATTGAAGATTTTTATGAAATCGGCTTATGCAAATGCTAAGTCTATTTCTTTTTAACAATTTTAGTTAATGCCTTTTTATTTCATCCGTATATAATTGAATTCACTGTAATTATAAACTTTTTGGAAGTCGGATTATTTCTTTTTTTTTTTACACGGTGGTCACCACTTATCAAGGCCCGGAAGCCACTCAGGGATAAGAGTTATTGCAAGTACAGTACGTTAGTGTGGAGATTTGATGAAGTGTTTACTTAAGGGGGTGGTTCATTAGGAATTTGTTAACATTGGACTTGAAGACATCCAAGTTGTAGTCAAGTGGGAAGCAGGCAGATGGAACAGAGTTCCACAGGCGTGCAGTTCTAAGAAAGAAGCTTTGTTCATGGAATCCACGTTTTGATTTAGGCACAGATAAAGAGTGGGGGAAATCTTTCACAGTGGATTAAGCTAGACGGGTGTTTTTCGTGAAAGATTGGCGAGGGGGGGACCAGAGATTGGAGTTCAGACGAGCACCTGCCATGGAAATAACAATAAAACAAGGATAGGCTCGCTACGTCTCTTCTGTGGGAGAGAGGTTGCAGGGTAGAGAAAAGGGCATCCCTCACTAAGCCACAAAGTCTATTTTGTACTCTGTCAAGGCAGGATAGGCTGTTTTTAGCAGCTCCTGCCCAGATATGGCAGCAGTATTCCATCCTTGGACGCACTTGGCAATAAGTCTGCGAGAGGTTAAATTTAGTTTCTTTTTTTCCAGGAATTTAAACTGCATTCTTCCTTTTTATTTTTACATTTTATTTTTATTTTGTCAAAGCTTCTTAAGACTATATATATATATATATATATATATATATATATATATATATATATGTATATATATATATATATGTATATGTATATATATATATATGTATATATATATATATATATGTATGTATATATATAGTCTAAAAAAGCTTTGAACAAAATAAAAATATTAATATATATATATATATTTACACACACACACACACACACACACACACATATATATATAAGATACACACACACACACACATATATATATATATATGTATATATATATATGTATATATATACACTTATATATATATCTTATTCACTTAAAAAATTTTCTATATTGTATCCCTTATAATTTATCTCCTCACATTTATTATCTTATTATAGTATATTCCTAATAATTTATATTTCTTCTAAGTACTAAAAAAAAAAAAAAACCTTGACACTTCCAAAGCATGTGGACCCGACCTCATCCCAGCTGTGCTATTAAAAAAGTGCTCAGCCGAAGTAGCTCCAGTTCTCTCCAAACTCTACAACAAATGCCTTAATGAATCTTGCTTTCCGAGCTGTTGGAAAACTGCTTCTGTGGTACCAGTATTCAAGAATTCTGGCGAAAGAACTGACCCATTAAATTATCGCCCTATTAGCCTCCTCCCACTTTTTGCAAAAATATTTGAGACCTTAATTAACCATGCTCTAGTCCAGCACCTTACAGATGCTAAACTTCTGACCGACCATCAATATGGATTTAGACAAGCCCGTTCCACGGCAGACATCCTCACTGTAATCTCTGAACGCATATACCATTCACTGGACAAAGCGGGAGAGGGCAGAGCGGTAGTTCTAGATATATCTAAGGCTTTTGACAGGGTATGGCATGAGGGTCTCCTCAGGAAGATTAGATCTTACGGTATCACTGGTAGAATACTTAACATAATTAAATCCTTCTTAGATAAGAGAAAAATCCAGGTTGTCCTCGACGGTCGTACGTCTAAACAATATAATATAAATGCGGGAGTGCCCCAGGGATCTATCCTTGGTCCTCTGCTGTTCCTGATATTCATAAATGACCTCCCCGACAAAATTGCCTCTGAGATGGGTATATATGCTGATGACACCACACTCTATAGCAGGCACGACAGGAAAACAAATGAACATATATCTAAAGTAATGGCAGAAACACTAGAGGATGACCTCAAATCAGTAGTGGAATGGGGACAAAAATGGATGGTAACGTTCAATGCCACCAAGACAAAACTGGTTTCATTCAATAATTACAAGAAACCTTCTCTACCACCTATAGCAATGGCCAACAACTCTTTAGCTGAGAGTACGTCTTTCAAGCTCCTTGGCCTAACGTTCACAAGAAACATGAGCTGGAACAATTACATCGAGGGCATTGCCAGGGCCGCTGCGAGGAAGGTGGGCTCTCTCTACCGTGCTAGAAAACTTCTAACACCCGAAAGTATCCTGTACCTCTATAAGGCCACTATTCGCCCATGTATGGAGTATTGCTGTCACATTTGGGCCGGTGCATCGGCTACTAGTCTCTCGCTCCTTGACAGGGTTCAAAAGAGAGTCGCAAATCTGATAGGCCCTAAACTGGCATCAAAACTTCAGCCTCTGTCCCATCGTCGAAACGTTGCATCCCTCTGCCTGTTCTACAAGTATTATAATGGTGAATGCTCTGAAGAACTGCAAGCACTTGTGCCCCCACGACGTGAACACCCTCGACAGACCCGACAAGCTACAAAATCCCACCCCCACACTGTAGAGATCCCTAGATGTAAAAGATCTTTCTACTCCAGTAGTTTCTTCCCCAGAACTGCTAGACTTTGGAATTCCATTCCAGGTCACTGCTTCCCCAACTGTACTGACATGCATAAGTTCAAGTGCAACGTGAACCAACATCTCGCTGCCCTAATCCCTACATAGTACCCCAGTAGATGTTTCCCCTGATAGTAGCCCCCTACATTAAAGTGGCAATGTGCCTTGTTTGGGGTGAAAATGTAATAATAAAAAAAAAAAAAAAAAAAAAAAGGACTGTTATAATTTCCGATATCCCTTCTGAAATATACCGACATAGCATAAATCTCCTATTTCAAGTAAACCCCTTCCATAGCTATAACCTATTAATACATAGGATTAAATAAGCACCTTCTTTCAATTTACTTACCCTACGTTCTCCCCGAGAGTTTAATAACACATATTGTTCACATATATTGAACCCATCGTGACGTGCTATACTCCTACCTGCATTATATTTTAAAATAAAAACTGTACTCCTCCTATATCATATCAATTTAGTTCCTCTAAACAGCCTCAATATTTGTTTCGCTTTTAATGTACTATTGCTAGACGTCGACTTCCTATTATGTTACCTAGCATCTTCCTTCCTCTTCTAATGAGAAGCATTAGGTGTCAAATTGTTATTGTATAAAGAGTTCTCACTTACCCTACACGCCTAATTGATGTATACGCTTATAAAATAAATGAATAAATCTACATATATTAATATATACTTTATTGATTTTTATATAAGCTCAAAAACAATTTGTTGAGCATTGATGTTATTCTATTCTTTTAACTCCCCCATACATATATATATATATATATATATATATATATATATATATATATATATATATATATATATACAGGGTGGCCGAAAAGTCCCAGGACACTCTATTTTTAATATTTTAATGCTGTTAAATATGATTGATTTTAATATTCTAATGTTGTTAAAACAATTTATTTCATTTATTTTTTCAGGTTATGACTGACATCAGTGTATTTACTGTTGAGGAGCGCTTAATTGCTGCTGTTTGGGTTCACGACAGCGTTAGGAATGACATGACTATGGAAGATGTTCGAAGTGCTTTAACAGAAAGATTTGGAAAGCCCGCGCCATCAAGAAGTAATCTTTATCTGTGGGAGAAGAAAGTTTTTGAAACAGGTAGCGTTCTGGATCAGGCAAGAAGTGGCAGGCCTGAAACACAAAAGGAAACGTGTGCTGGTGTTCAAGAATCACTGCAACAGTCTCCCAAGAAATCCACAAGAAAACGTTCTGCTGAACTTGGAATACCAAGGGCTACCATGATGGATCATATGAAAAAGGACTTGGATGTCAAAGCTTATAAGCCCATGTCGGTAAATCAGTTGTCAGATGAAGATATGGATCGAAGAAAAGAATTCTGTGAGAAATTTTTAAAACGCTTTCCTGATGGTCCAAGAAATCACAGAAAGATAATATTCAGCGATGAATGCGCCATTTATAAAAGTTCTAAAAGTCGAAACATATATTTCTGGGCTAAAGAAACCCCCTTTTACAAAGAAGAAGTTGAAAATAATCCTCCACATGTCATGATTTGGGCTGCATTGACATCTGAACATTTGATTGGTCCTTATTTCTTTGATGGCAATGTCAACCAGGAATCATATGCCAACATGATTAGAAACTGGTTCATTCCCAAGTTAATAGAACTTGGTATTAAGGATCGTGTATGGCTACAGCAAGATGGTGCACTCGCACATTATGCACTTCCTGTGAGAGCGCTGCTAAATGCAGATTTTCGTGATCGATGGATTGGGCGCGGATCAAATTCTTTTGCTTGGCCACCACGAAGCCCCGACTTGACCACTCCAGACAACTCATTATGGGGTTAATTAAAGGTCAAGTTTCTGGTATTAGATACGAAACCATTGATCAGCTAAAGCATGCGATTATTGCAGCTTTTGCTAGCGTATCAAGGAATTCTCTAAAAAAAATGGCACAAAGAACCTGGAGGCGAATGGAATTGTGCAAGAACAACGAGGGCCAACATACTGATCCCCTAGACCACTAAATTACTCTAGTTGTTTTCTGCTTTGTTTCTAATAAAGTTCTCTTTTTTTGTTGAATATATATGTTTTCTGTGTGTTTCATTAAAAAATACTGTGTTTTATTAAAAATACATGTATAGTATCCTGGGACTTTTCGGCCACCCTGTATGTATATATATATGCAAAGATGGCTGCCGGAACAAACACACCATGTTGAGTCTTCTATGAACTTTTTTCTTCTTGCAGCATTATATTGTCATGCAATTTTTCGCTATAAGCAAAGCATTTCTAATGTCTCTGAAGAGTTTGTGCAGGAAAATAGACGGTGTTGACATAATAATGACCGTTTGTTTCTGCGTAAGGGAACGTATCTGTAAAAAAATGTACCGAAATTTTAACAATCTTGATGCATGAAAAATATTTGCATCTTGGAATGTAACTAAACTGTTATTCTTTTATATATTCTCTGTTGTTATAGTTAACATGTTGAGGTTATAAACGAAATGGATTCATATACACAAAGAGCCAAATATAATGGAAAAACATTTTAACAAAACAATATATGAAATTAAATGAGCATGAACGACGAAGGATGATGAATATATTCATGAATATATATGACAAATGTATTTCGGTGCCTAAAGAGTAGCTATTTTGGAATATTTTTAAATAATTTCATGTTTAAATTTGTCCAGCTGGTTACGAAACAATTGTAACACATAAGTAAATACACCATCTGATTTTTTTATTGCAATTTCACCCCAAAACAGGCATATTGCCATTTTGCTGTAGGGGGCTACTATCAGAGACTTCAGCTACAGGGGTACTATGTGGGGAGTTGGGCAGCAAGATGTCAGTTCACGTTACACTTTAACTTCTGCATGTCAGTACAGTTGGGGAAGCAGGAACTCGAAAGGGAATTCCAAAGTCTAGTGGTTCTGGGGAAGAAACTACTGGAGTACAAGGCTCCCTTACATCTAGGGATCTCAAATGTGAAGGGGTGGGATCTTGCTGCTTGTTGGGTTTGTCGGTGGTAATTACGTCGAGGAGGTACAAGGGCTTGCAGTTCGTCGGAGCATTCACCGTTAAAGTACTTGTAGAACAGGCAGAGGGATGCTACATTTCATCGATGGGACAGAGGCTGAAGTTTAAAGGAAAGTTCAGGCCTATCAGGTTGGCGACTCTCTTTTGAACCTTGTCTATGATGCACCAGCCCAAATATGACAGCAATACTCAATACATGGGCGAATGGTGGCCTTATAGAGATACAGAATACTTCTGGGCGTTAGTAGCTTTCTAGCATGGTAGAGAGAACCTACCTTTTTCGCAGCGGTCCTGGCAATGCTCTCAATGTAATTTTTCCAACTCATGTTTCCTGTGAACGTTAGGCCGAGGAGTTTAAAAGATGTACTTTCAGATAAAGAGTCTTTGGACATTGCTATTGGTGGTAAAGAAGATGTCTTGTATTTATTGAAGGAAACAAGTTTAGTCTTAAAAGCACTATTTTTGTCCCCATTCCATTACAGATCAGAGGTAATCCTCTAGTGCTTCTGCCATTTCTTTAGATATGTGTTCATTTGTTTTCCTGTCATGTCTGTTATAGAGCGTGCTGTCGTCAGCATATATACCCATTCCCGCATTTATATCATATTGTTTAGATGTATGACCGTCGAGGACAACCTGGATTTTTCTCTTATCTAAGAAGGATTTAATCATGTTAAGTATTCTTCCAGTGATACCGTATAATCTGATTTTCCTGAGAAGACCTTCATGCCATAACCTGTCAAAAGCCTTAGATATATCTAGAGCTACCGCTCTACCCTCCCCTGCTTTGTCAAGTGAATGGTATATACGTTCAGAGATTACAGTTAGAATGTCTGCCGTGTAATGGCCTTGCCTAAATCCATATTGTTGGTCGGTAAGAAGTTTAGCATCTGTAAGATGATGGACAAGAGCTTGGTTAATAATGGACTGAAATATTTTAGCGAAAAGGGGGAGGAGGCTAATGGGGCAGTAATTTACTGGATCAGTTCTTTCACCAGAATTCTTGAAAACTGGTATCACAGAAGCAGTTTTCCAGCAGGCAGGAAAGCAAAATTCCTTAAGGCATTTGTTGTAAAGTTTGGAGAGAACTGGCGCTACTTCGGCAGAGCACTTTTTTAATAGCACAGCCAGGATGAGATCAGGTCCACATGCTTTTAAAGTGTCAAGATTTTTTATGATGGCATGCACCTGAGAAGGGGTGATTTTCAGATCGTCTAGTGTGGTGTCTGTCTGCAAAGGAAAGTCAGGGAGGGGGTTGTTGGAAGAGTCCAGTGTGGAGTTGGAGGCAAACCGACTGGAAAGCATGTTAGCCTTCTTGGTTGCTGAGCAAACAACTTCGTGATTGTTGGATAGTGGGGGAATTGTTTATTGCCCATTATTTACTACACTGTTTTAGATTTTCTAGAAGTCACGGGTTCCTAATTTCTGTGCTTCGATGCGTTTTTTGGTGGTTTCAGTAAATTCTCTCTGAGCTGTCGCTATTTCTTTCTTACAGTTATTTCTGGCTTCTATATACTGGACTTATTTGAACTGGACTTATGTTGGTTAAATCTGCGGTACGCATGCTGCCTTTGCGCGATGGCAGCTGCACAACTAGAAGTAAACCATTGGGGAGAGTGAGGCTGGCTATAAAACTTCCGCATGGAAACATGTGCTTCAATTGGTGTTTTGAACCACTCAGTGGTCTCCTGTGCGCACTTTTCAGCAGGAAGTGAGAAGATATTTCGCCATGGGGCGTCTCTGGTGAGATCCCTGATGGCTTCCCAGTCAGCCTTTTTATAATATCTCGTTGTTTTGAGTAATGGCTCATTCGTTATGGCTCTAGAGTTTAGTGCGATTTCAACTCTTATCACTACATGATCAACATTTCCAATTGGGCTGTGGCCATTTGTAACGCAATCATCGGGGACTGTGGTCAGAAACAGATCTAACAGTGATGCGTGTTGTTCTTAATGGTCAGAGTTTGAAACGTAACCGTCTGTGATAGGGAGTGAGATATAGAGAAGCTATGTGTTGTGGTACAAGCTGCGTCTGTGTAAATAGAAAATCCAAGCCAGTTACTGTGGTGGACATTGAAGTCACCAAATACATGCACTTGTGTGCTAGTGTCGAGGGAAAGTGTTGTATCTATGCTGTCAGAGACTTTGTTTATAAGGGTACAGTCCTGGGTTGAGGGAGTGCGGTAGAGAAATAAAAGTAACTAATGTAACTGGTGTTCTTATTATATATTTTGTTGTCTTGATTTTGCATATATATATATATATATATATATATATATATATATATATATATATATATAAAACAAAGCTGAACGTCTGTGTGTGTGTGTTTGTGTGTGTGTGTAGTATTCCAGATGATTCCCGAAACGATGAAACACTAGTATATATATATATATATATATATATATATATATATATATATATATATATATATATATATATATATATTCCCAATGTTTCCCAAATGGCTGAAACACTAGTGTCTGTAGGTATTTAACTATTATAGTATATATATATATATATATATATATATATATATATATATATATATATATATATTTATATATATATATATATATATATATATTTATATATATATATATATATATATATTAAGTAATGTGAGGGATAATTTAAAATTTAAAAATCAAATTATAATTAAATTAAAATTAAAAATCCGTTTCATAAGAAGGAACAACAACAAAATCAATTATCTGTACGATCGTTTCGGAAAACAATGATTTTTTATTGTGGTAGACATCAAGTTACGTACAATAATTACATATAGTTTTTTAATAAGCAAGGTCTCCTCGGCAGCAAATTTTGAAGGGTTTTGAAGACACTATAAATAAACCTAGCATTAAAAGTAAGGCAGATGTATATTATTTCAATTTTTTTCAGATACATCTGCCTTACTTTTAATGCTAGGTTTATTTATGGTGTCTTTTAAATTTAATAAAAACCCTTCAAAATTTGCTGCCGAGGAGACTTTGCTTATTAAAAAATTATATGTAATTATTGTACGTAACTTGATGTCTACCACAATAAAAAGCATTGTTTTCCGAAACGATCGTACAGATAATTGATTTTGTTGTTGTTCCTTCTTATGAAACGGATTTTTAATTATAATTTAATTATTTGATTTTTAAATTTTTAATTATCAATCATATTACTTAATATTGAATTAGCTCTAGGATATTTACCTATCGAGCTTATTATATATCTAAATTACAACGAGCACTTTCTCTTTCCTGTATTTTAATTAAACTAGTAATTTCACTGTTACATTGAAATACACTCAGCTCTTTAGACTATTGTTCTAATCTCCTTTAAATATATATATATATATATATATATATATATATATATATATATATATATATATATATATATATATATATATATATATATATATTGTATTCACGGGTATTTCTTTTAATATATGTAAATATGTATGAATAAAAACCTTTTTGTATTCCTACACGTCAACACACAGGAAATAATAACAGAAAAGATTTAAACATTTATATATTTTTCGTATTGATTTTTTATCCATACATACTTTTCTTCGCTTCCTGAATTTACCAATTTATCTAACTTCCTATGTTCGGTTTGTTTCCCTATTTTCACATGTTTTAACCGATATAAAAATATTACAATTTTTTTTTTGCATTTTTTTGCATTTTATCACTTACCATTATAAAGTGTTGTTTCATTAAATACCATAACCAGCAAATCCTTAGCTCAGCTAAATATTGGTTTTGTGGTATTCTGTCAAACAATAAATTTCCTTGCTAATTTTGGTCCTGTATATGACCTTAAGCTATATCGAGTGGTGAGGCCCCAGCTTGCAGGCTTTGGGGAGTGTGAAGCCACCCTTTAATTGCCATTGCTCCCAGGTCCACTCGGACCTGGAGTTGTAGTACCTCTTAGGGTCCCAGCTGTGGTTTAAATAGAAAACGACTTGAAAACAACAAATATATTCTATTAAAAAATTTTCTTTAAAATCTTTGGATTCAGCATTAAATAACCCGAAACAGGTTGATATGCCGTAAAACAAAACCAACCAACCAACAACCTTGCAAATTTTAATTTACAGTCTTGATTTTTTTTCATTATATATATATATATATATATATATATATATATATATATATATATATATATATATATATTATAATATAAAGCTGGAGTCTCTGTATGTGTGTGTGTGTGTGTGTGTGTGTGTGTGTGTGTGTGTGTGTGTGTGTGTGTGGTCACGAATAGGCTCCTATGTTGTTGACTATTATAGAAAACTGATCACATATAATGATAGAAGATGTATCGAGACACAGAAATAGGTATGTTTGATCTGGCAGAACGGTGGTTCATAAAAATTGTGGGGTCTGCGTTCGCTCCTGGCCCCCAAAGTATGGAAATAAAAAATGAAAAAAAAAAACATTTACAAGGGTTTTTGATATAGATGTACATAAGAATACTTTGATGTATGTTTAAACTTAAATAAGGATGGTATAATAAAATTGTGGGTTTGTGTTCGCGCTTGGCCTCCATAGAATAGAAATAAGCACAAACTTTAATAAAGACTTTTCATATCTATCTGTGTAAGTATACTTTGATAATTATGTTTCAGTCTGAGGAAATATGGTATAATAAAATTATGAAGTTTTCATTCGCGCCTGACCTCCATAGAATGGAAATATGCACAAAGTTTAACAAGGCTTTTTAATATAGATCCACAGAATATTGTGATAGGTTTTTAAGTGTGAACAGGTATGGTATAATAAATGATGGGGTTTATCTATTTTATTTTTACTTTCATCATATTTTGCTTTGGGTTTGATACCCCCAAATTCGAAGCTATCTCTTTACAACCCTTCCGTTTCATAACCTATCATACTTTAATAAATCAGAGTCCATTTTCTGTAGGCTGTTTTTGAACCCAGTCAACGACGGGTACTTTTGCTAGTATATATATATATATATATATATATATATATATATATATATATATATGTATATATATATATATATATATATATATATATATATATATATATATATATGTATATGCATAAACATCTTTCTCTCTATATATATAAACACAGACTCATACATATACTCATACACACACATGCGCGTACACACACACACATATATATATATGTATACATACATATATATATGTGTGTGTGTGTGTGTGTGTGTGTGTGTGTGTGTGTGTGTGTGTGTGTGTGTGTGTGTGTGTGTTAGCGGGGGAAGCGTCCAGCGTTATCCAGTCGTAAAATACGATTAAATATGATATTTTAATTTATGGAGATTTCGTATATATTATAATAGAGTCAATTTATAAAAACAAAAAACTTCCGTGCCATCTTATCGTGTTGGTAAAAGAACAAAATTCCGCAAGATGGGCGCGAACTTGTAAAAATTTAGTTTGTAAGCAAACACGCTATCGATTGGATCAAAACGATGTAGATGTGATCATGTTGAAAATTTAGCTTTTTAAAATGAAACAACAAATCAACCGTTCACGCATGCGTAATTAACAAACAGCATCGAAACCAAGAATTTTTATCTCATTCCTCCTTCAAACCAACAATATTTCTACATGGAATAATTGACGATTTTTTCTAATGTTTCGATATTATGCGTCCGAGAGGTCGCTCTTTCTAACGATACAAGGTTCAGGTTCATACAGGTTCGATGCGAATAACAAAAGTGATTAGCGGACATACAAACACACAAACACATAAACACGCAGACAAAACTCGAGGGCCGACCATTGGGCCTGATGACCAACAAGCAAGGGAAGATAAGTCTTAACCCTTGACCTCGTGATCGTATGAGAGTCGCCTGGAGATATGATGTTGGCAACAACAATTTTTGGATTCCCTTTATAACTGAATGGATTCTATTTTTCTTTACGAAGGGGAATAACTCGAGTCAATAATAATTGCTTCCATAAAGAAATAATGTTGAAAGGAGAACACGGTAATCTTCGAAATACTTTCATTCTAAATTCTATGATTAAAGAAAATACTTACCAGAATCCTGATGTCGCACGGAATTTCTTAACATTCCTGTTAGAAAAAAAAGAAAATCTATATTATAATCCTCTCTCTCTCTCTCTCTCTCTCTCTCTCTCTCTCTCTCTCTCTCTCTCTCTCTCTCTCTCTCGAAAACTACTGGATGTTAGTGCAAATTTGTAAGCTGAACATATAAGCGTCCGCTCAAGTTTACCCAGAATATGACGTAAACTGCAAATTTTACAAACGCTACAAAACAGAAAATAACAACATTCTTCGGATACGGATTACAATAAAAAAACATAGAAAAGCAAAATTAAAATATATCAACAATATACTGTACGTTTTAATTTTCGAACGTTTTAATTTTTGTACGTTTTAATTTTTGTACGTTTTAATTTTCATACGTCTTAATTTTCGTACATTTTAATTTTTGTACGTTTTAATTTTTGTACGTTTGAATTTTTGTTCGTTTTAATTTTTATACGTTTGAATTTTCGTACATTTTAATTTTTGTACGTTTTAATTTTTATACGTTTGAATTTTCGTACATTTTAATTTTCGTACGTTTTAATTTTTGTACGTTTGAATTTTTGTACGTTTGAATTTTCGTACATTTTAATTTTTGTACGTTTGAATTTTTGTACGTTTTAATTTTCTTTTCTTGCATGATTCAAAAACTTCATTTTAGAGTATGGGAGTAAAGTTAGGATTTAGGGTTAAGGTTAAGGCTAGAGTTAGGGTTAGGGCTAGTGTAAGCGTAATGTTTAGGTTTTAGGGATTAGGGTTAGGGTTAATGTTAGGGTTTAGCATAAGGATTAGGGTTAAGGCGAGCGTTAGGGTTAGAGGTAGGGTTATAGCGAGAAGGAATCACAGCTAACAGTTCAAGGTTATGCTCTATGGACCTGAACCTTAGAATAATTACTCTTCCTTTCTTCCAGGCTCACGTTTTATGGCTTTAACTTATTTTTAATCATTGTTGTTTTTATCCAAATAACTAAATTAACTAAATAGGCCGTAAACTTGTTCAAATGACATTAAAACCACCGAGCCATACAACAACTGTGAAAAATAGAAGAAAACATAAATTCATTGAATAATAATAGATACTTCTTCGCAGACGTCGATGATCGTGGCTCATTAGTCGTTCGGACCATTGTCACCATGATTTTCTTTGCAGTAACTTATAGTGGGTTACAATTACTTGCATTAAAGGCAGAGCTCACACAGAGCGGATACTGTTAACAATTGCACCTCAATCAGTATTATTCGAAGAATCAACCAGTTCCGTAAGGAACCATCAGTTCAACAGTTCATCCATCATGCGACAGCCATGACTTCATGTACCCTGATCTGGGGGAAAGGGTTAAGTAGGTACTCGACTTTGCTCAAGGGTCTTCCACAAGATGCGGAGTGAAAGAGGTGTCTTACTGTTTCCATCACCCCATACTATACAGCCTAGTATACCTAAATGGTCACCCATCTGGTACTGGCCAGGTTCAATGTTGTTTAACTTCGGTGATTATACCGTATATATAAATATTTGTGTGATGTCTTTCGGCGGTCAGAGCCCTCCAAGGTCACTGCGGCAAGCGGCCTCTAGTTGGGACGGTATAGGCGGCGTCGAATCAATAGACCGCTGCACCGTTTCGCTGTCCCTCTTTACACAGACAAGCATGTGGCATAAGCTATTGGATTCACTGCGTCTCATAGCGGTATAACCGGGGATCTGAGGTTCGTCTGGTCCAGACTTCAGCCAGGTATCCAGCGCCGACTTGAACGATTCTGTTTTGCAGTTCGTGATCTTTCTGATGTTACGTGGTAGGCAATTGAAGAGCGTAGGACCCCGGGAATTTAAACTCGATTAATAAAAAAGGTGGCTGATTATTATATTTATGATGTGTCACACTGTTGGGGAAGTTCTGCGTGGAGGAGTTCTGTCGCTCCACTCATTTTCACGGCGATCGTTAGAAACATATATTTGTCAATGAGACAGGCATATCTTGATTGCTTGCAGTTTTCTGTTGCCGCTGATGCATATTCAAGTTTTGTTTTCGAATCCGTTGATGACACGACTTTAGAAAAAGCGTATTTATTCTCTAAAAATATGAAACATGTCAAAATGTATAGAAAATTATTGACAAAAGAATTAACTGTATGGTTAATTTGTTTCAAAAACATGCCACGTTCTGAGGAAATCAGCTGATAAGACAAGAATACATTTGTTAAAATTTAATGTTTCCGGTAAAAGATATTAGAAAAATGTCGAGTAAAAAGCTATTAGGTTGGTGCAAAAATAATGCCATGTTTTTTACCTTCTGACTTATATATAAAAAACATTATTTTTGCACCAACCTAATATATTTGCAAAATGTCAAAACATGTAAAGCAATCTAATAGTTAATAGTTAATTAATTAATACTTAATTAATTATTAGTTAATAGTTAATTAGTTAATAGTAAAGCGTTTCACAGAGGCTAAGTATCTTCTCGCTCTTCGATATATTCGATTAGTTTGATAGCTAATATATTGCCGACTATCAACGCAATGGTTGTAGGTTCAATCCCCGGCTAGGGAAAGGTGCTAATCTAGCCGCACTTTCACGCTAGTATGATTCTTCTTCTACTTGGTTTTATTAAATTCTTTACAAGCAAAATTTCTGTATACATTTTGCTTATTCCTCCCACCTGATATTATCATCAGATGGGAGGAATAAGCAAAATGTATGCAAATTATTTCTTCGAAACTCCATGGATTAAGGACTTTCACCTCTATTTGCGTTTCCTTTCCGAAAAATAAATGTGTTTTTAACTCTTGCTAAAGTGTTTAATTATCTACCTTGAAGAATGTGTGTATGTATATATATATATATATATATATATATATATATATATATATATATATATATATATATATATATATATATATATATATATATATATATATGGGGGAATAAATATATATATATATAGGGGGGAATAAATTTCGCTTTCGCTCGTACTAGAAAAATTAAATTATATTTTACATTCGTTTTATCCTAATAAAATACACAACCACCACATGTTGTTTAAATTTTGCAATTAATTAAATTTAATTAGATTAAAAATTATCTTCAGAGAAAAAAATATTTGCATTTAACTAAAAAACACAAATAAATATCAACTTAATTAACGCGCTTTCCTTCCTCATCAAGATATATATATATATATATATATATATATATATATATATATATATATATTGTGTGTGTGTGCGTATTTTAGGCAGTATTCTTTCATTTAAGCAAACATTGCTAACTTGCTCAACGTAATAGAATTTTATCTTGTGAGACTGATTTTGACGTGTTGGAAATTAAACAACCGTTCTCGATAATTTTGACTTTTTCCCTTTTCGGTAGCATTTTGTTCGTTTTTTTTTGTTTTTGTTTTTTTTTTTTTCAAATGACGATGATTCAAGGAAGAATCGAAACCGTTCATGATACATAGAGAAAATGCATTTTTATTTTAACACAACAATAACCACTTATTAAAATTGAAAATTTAATAGGTCAGCAGAGGAACTATGTAATTTTTAACAGTCTTTACTATAGTAAACAACTGGTAATCCCTGAAATAACAACTATTGAAATAAATAAATAAATAAATTGTGAATTCGTGAAAAAATATGATTTAACGATGAAAGCAGATTAATTGATTTACTGTCAAAATAATTTTGCAACAAAAGATTAAAAAATGATTTTTTATATAGTTTTAAAGTTAAAAAGCTTCCAAGTGTGTGTGTATATATATATATATATATATATATATATATATATATATATATATATATATATATATATATATATAAGGTGAGCTAAAAGTAAGCAGACACAACATGTTTGGCAGACTTGACCTTGATTTTTTTCCTTATTGTTTTAATTATATATATATATATATATATATATATATATATATATATATATATATATATATAGTCTTTGAAGTTTTTAACCTTTAAAACTATACAAAAAATATAATTTTTTATCATTCGTTAGAAAATCATCTAGTCAGTAAGTCATTTAATCACCTACAATCATTGCATCAGACCGCTCTAGAATTTACCATAGCACTAATAATTTATTTTTTTAAAGGGATCATCAATTGCTTACCATGAAACACTGTTTCGGGGATTTAAAAACAAAACAGCATATTACATCATGGCTCCCCAGCAGTGTTGATCAAGCACCACCTCTCTTAATCTTAGGAAGAAGTAATTTATAAAATATATATAGCGATTAAGCTGCACTGAAGAATCCTAGAGTGGATGAAACGCGGAATATTCAGTGTAGCTTAATCGCCATATATATTTCAGAAATTACTAACTAGCTCTACCTACGTATTGAGCACTTTTGAAGTAAATACTTAAAGTTTATGAATAAATTTATACTTTCGTATCTTAATTTTATGTGAGTAAATGAAGTAGTTATATATATATATATATATATATATATAATATTCTGAACATTTTTGTGTTCATATAATTGAGACTTCTCAACGTCTGAAGAGAGGCCGTTCTTATGAATATTTTCAAACGATATAAGGTTTGAAATTGTCCGAATGGTCACGAAACAATAGTAACGAAAATTGAAAATATACTACTTGTTGCTATCAATCCAATCTTAGTTGTTTCGATTTTGTTATTCGTTCAATCACATAGTTTCTTACTGGTATATCTTTAACGTAAATGCAGGCAAAACTTAACGAGTTAATAATTGTTCAGACTTACCTTCAGTACGGAGAAGCACCTTTTGTTCCTCACTACCTGTTAACAATTGTGAAAACGTTTGTTACAAAATGCCCTAAGAGCTTATTTACATTAATGTAATTTAATTTAATTGTTTATTAAAAATGTTCAACATAAAATCACGAGGTAAAGTTTGTTTACTGGGAGTATTTTTCATACATAAAATTTTGGGAATAAATTTATGAAAATGTAATATCTACTTGTCCCCCTGAGTTGTCAAACAAAACATGAGGTTATTTTCCCACATTTTCGGACTACTGTTCTCATCTTAAAGGACTGGTGTCACAGCGGTTAGAATACTTGGAAAAATTAATTGTAAAAGTGATATTCACCTTAAGCTTGAAGGGACATTTATCAGTGTGGGTTCAATCCTTAGTGTGGGCGACCGAAAAATACAATTGCGAATTACTTAGAACCTCTATCCAGTCATTGCGGATGCAACGAGAGCATGCTACCTCCATGAAGTAAATGAAATCTCGTCCAAATTCCTAAGTTTCACAGAAACATTCTCGAGTTCAACAAGATATACCTGAAGAAGGTCGGAGGTTACATCGACCGAAACGTTGTAAGGATGACACTCAAGATGAGAACAGTTGGGCGAAGAATCCAAATTATATGCTTGAAAATCATTGTTTATTGTATGGCTACAAATGAACAACTGTACATAAAATATGATAGTTTTGTGTATGTATTTGTGTATATATTTGTGTATGTATTTGTGTATATTTTTGTGTGTGTATTTTTGCGTGTATTTTTGTATATATTTGTGTATGTATTTGTGTATATATTTGTGTATGTATTTGAGTATATATTTGTGTGTGTATTTTTGCGTGTATTTATGTATATATTTGTGTATGTATTTGTGTATGTATTTGTGTATATTTTATGCACGTATTTGTGTATGTATTTGTGTATATTTTGTGCATGTATTTGTGTATGCATTTGTGTATGTGTTTGTATATATATTCTTATGTATTTTTGTATATTTTGTATATATATTTATGTATGTATTTGTGTACGTATTTGTGTATATATTTGTGTATATATTTGTGTATATATTTCTGTATATATTTCTGTATGTATTTCTGTATATATTTGTGTATGTATTTGGGTATGTTATTGTGTATATATTTGTGCATGTATTTGTTTTCATATTTGAGCATTTATTTGTGTGTATGTTTGTGTATGTACTTGTGTATATATCTGTGTGTGTATTTGTGTTTATATTTGTGTATGTATTTGTGTATATATTTGTGTAGGTATACATAAATGTTCATACAGGAGGTGGCTCCAATAAATTTCCAGACTGATTTAAAATTGTCATAGACTCTTGAAAATTCAGTATGTTATTGCTATACATCTTATGAGATGACTGATACATTTTTATGATTTCAGGTTCAAATAGGATCAAGGGCTAGATAATAATTGCTTCAGATCAAGGCTTCATGACCAATGTTTTAAGAAGATGAGTGGAATTACCTGCTACACAAAATTAGAGTGTGTAAATCACCTAAACTCCAGTTAATAGTTACTGCTGGGGGGGACAATGCTATACAATGTGATATAATAAAGTGTGTAAAAATCTCTACCAGATCATCTGTAAAACATTGAATGTTTACAGAAATAACAGTTTGAAATAAATCATACACACTCCACTATATGCAATCTTTACTGAAAAATAGAACTGCTGTTATACCTGATTTTTATGACTTCAGGTTTAAATGAACAACTACAGCAGGAATTAGAATACATCCTACTAAAGCCTGATTGTCACAGCTGGTGAATTTCAAAAATGCAATCTGGATGTGAGGACACTTTAGAAGAACGATATGCAATAAAATTCTCTTTCAAACCTAAGAAAAAATGCCACAGAAACATATGGAAAGCTTGAGACTGCTTTTAGACCATCTTGCATGAATTGAGCATCAGATTTTGAGTGGCATAAGAGATTGAAGGGAGGCAGATAGTCTGTGAGGGATGATAAGAGGTGTTGGAGGACTAAGGAAGTCAGAATACCAGAGTTGATTGGCCAAATAAAAAATTTCATGTATAAGGACCCTTGTTTTTAAAGAAATAAGTGCACAATTTGATGTCAGTGTGGGAACTTGATGCAGAAGATTTGCACAAAGTTAGTCCCAAGGGAGCTCTGAAAAGATAAAAAAGAAAGACATTTTCATGACCAAGATGGCCATCAAAACACTTCCTCACCCTCCCTATTGTCCAAACATTGCTCCCTATGATTTTCGGTTATTCCCTAAGCTCAAGTAAAACCTTAGAGGCTGTCGTTATGAGACAATTGAGGAGATGAAAGAGGCTTTGACGAGGGTCATTGACACGATCAAACAAGAGGACTTCCATGGGGCCTTCCAGAAGTTGTTGGAACGATACAACAAATGCGTTGCAGCCGGAGGAGATTACTTCGAAAGGGACTAAACATTTATGTGTGTACTATCAATAAAAGTTCCCATATGGAAAAAAAAAGTTGTGAAATTTATTGAAGGACCCTCGTATCGTTTCTTAATAACCAATGCATATACTGGAATATCTTGTGTCATTTCGCTCTAAATATTTTGTGTTACTAATATATGGCCGATCCAAATGTTGACGTTGACGAGTAAAATATAGACAAAATGACTTCATTTAGTAAAGAGTAAAATAGATTACGATATTTTCAATACTTATTGTTTGAAGAAAGTGTATAGACATTTTTATCATTTTGCCTGACTGCTCTTCCCATTTTATAGTTTTAAGTAGGGTCTAATACCATATATATATATATATATATATATATATATATATATATATATATATATATATATATATATATATATAAAATAAAAATTACAATAAGTTTACCAAGGTAATCAAAATGGTAAACTTAAAATATATTATAAATATTAAAGAGTTAATATTTACAAGTAAAGTAATCTCAACCAGATGTAAAAGCTCAATAAAACCGAAAAGGAAATAGAGCTTATAATATGAACAACTGATTAATAAAACATGTTAAAAGACATCTTGAAAAAGAGTTAAAAACATATTTAATTTACTTGATTCCTCCAGCCTTGACAGACGTGTTTTAAATATTCTCTCCAGTGCTTTTTCTTTTAATGATTTGGAATTCATTCCATTTGCGATTTTTTCCAAGGAACTCTGCCTTTTGGATCATTTTGGACCATTTGGAATTTACCGATTGGATTGGAAATTTTAAATTCGACCGTTTTGGATTTTACCATTCTTGGATTTTTACCCTTCACCGGACTATCCATTCATGTGAAATCTTTTTATTATTTTTCTTTTGCCTCCTGTTCCCCTTACCTCACCCTTTTTTTAACCAAGTAAGATCTGTGACTTACTTGTAGTTTCATTAAATACTTTTATATGCAAAATCTGATCCCGCATTTTGCTAATTCCTGCCCTCTGATGAGAAGGAGAATATTTCTTCAAAGCTCCGCGGATTAAGGACTATCCACTTATCTTGTGCTTCCTTTTTTAAAATTAAATATGTTTTTAACTCTTTTTCAAGATATCTTTTAACATGTTTTATTAATCATTTGTTCATATATATATATATATATATATATATATATATATATATATATATATATATATATATATGATAACTCAATAGAATACAAAATCCATGATCTATCAATATTTTGTCATTTTGTAATCAGTCTCCAAATGTTCACATTAATAAATATTATGTTGCAAATATTTTTTCAAATAACTTTTTTGTAATACCCCTCGAGCAACGATTTTTTAACTAAAAACAGGCAAAACAAATTAAGTAATTATTCGAGCACCTTCCATCAAAACAAAAATTATCGACAAGATCCATAAATCTAATTACTTTTTACTGTTTTTTTTTTCATTTTAAAGCTATCAGGTAATAATAAATTAAACAGACGTATGTATATATTTTTTAAAATATGGATTTTTTTCATAGTAAGTTAGATATATAGTGCAAATTTATAAAAATTCTATAAAATATTATAGTTTAATAAATAGTGTTTTATCTGATAAAATAATAACCTGTTCAGTAAACCATTTTTTTTAAATACCTGTGAATGCATAACTAATAATGAAACCAGGGTGAAACGATAAAATTGTCGCCTTAGAAAAGACGACATGATTCCATTTCCGTTTGATGAAAACTGGTTCTCTTTTTTTGTTGCGAACCATCTACTAGTTAGCCAGTTGTGTACAAATTCCAAGAGGGATAGGAGTCTATCATGTTTGAAAGTGACACAATGTTCAACAAGCAAGATCGGAGATGTGCCGCTGTACAACTCCTGCTCTCTACCGATCCTAGTTGTGACAATCATTGCCAGCTCCTTCAAAATGCATCGCTGGATTGTCATGAATAATAGGGACGTTCCTAGAGTGATGAAAACACAGTTTCCGGCCGCGATTATGGTCTTTAAAACCACATCATGTCACCTCAAATCTAAGTGTACCTAAATGTGTTGAAGAGTGTAGTGACCCCTGGTGCAATCAGGTGGCCGCTGGCGGAACTTTGGTGTGGCAGCAGGACTCGACATGACCTACAAGTCCAAAGAGACCCAGGTTTGGCTTCAAAAGAGTGGTACGACTTTGCACACAAGTCCCAGACCTGTATCGAAGCGATGATTGAGGCTGAAGGTGGCTACATTGAATAGATGTCAGCTCTAACCTTGTTGTTTTCTTTAGGGTAACACTTTTATCGTTCCATCCTGTAGTTTCGGTTGATGTAACCTCCGACCTTCTTCAGGTGTATCTTGTCGAACTCTGTAATGTTTCTGTGAAACTTAGGAATTTGGATGGAAGGACCTGTGAAGCATTGGTTAGAGTACGTAGAAAAATCGATTGTAAAAGTGATTTTCTCCTGAAGAGTGAACGAAGAGTGTGGGTGAACGAAAATTACATTTACGAATTACTAAAGACCTCTATCCAGTCATGGCTGACAGAACAAGAGCATGCTACCCTCGTGAAGTAAATAAAGGGTTCTGTTCAAATTCCCGAGTTCGACGGAAACATTCTCGAGTTCAACAAGATACACCTGAGGAAGGTCGGAGGTTACATCGACCGAAACGTTGTGAAAATGGCACTCAAGATGAGAACTGTTTGAAAAATAATAAGAATGTACAAACTACTAAATATATCTTTCACGGTTATCTCGAATTTCTAACAGATAAACAATTATAAACACAAACAAATAGTAAAATCTTACCAAAGGCAACACGTTTCTACTTACCTTTTTTTTGTTTTTTACAAGGTGGTCACCATTTATCAAGGCACGGAAGCCACTCGGGGATAAGGGTTATTGCGTGCACCGTACGTTAGTATTGGAGATTTGATAAAGTATCTACTTAAGGGGACGGTTCATCAGGAATTTGTTTATGTTAAACTTGAAGACATCCAAGTTGTATTCAGATGGGAAACAGGCAAATAGAAGAGAGTTCCACAGAGAAGCTTTGTTCATGGAATCTACCTTTTGATTTAGGCACAGATAAAGAATGAGGAAACTTTTTGACAGTGGTTTCAGCTAGACGGGTGTTTATCGTGAAAGATTGGCGAGGGGGCACCAGAGATTGGAGCTCAGACGAACACTTTCCATGGAAATAACGATAAAACAAAGACAGGCTCGCAGCGTCTCTCCTGTGGGAGAAAGGTTGCAGGGGAGAGAAAAGGGCATCTCCCACTAAGCCACGAAGTCTATTTTGTACTCTGTCAAGGCAGGATAGGCTGTTTTTAGCAGCTCCTGCCCAGATATGGCAACAGTATTCCATCCTTGGACGTACTTGGCTTTTATATAGATAGAGAATTGCATCAGTAGTGAGATATCTTCTGGAGCGGTAGAAGGATTGCCTGTTTAATTTCATGTATTCCGTGTTTTCATTTGACAGAGTACAAAATAGACTTTGTGGCTTAGTGGGGAATGACCTTTTCTCTACTCTGCAACCTCTCTCCCACAGAAGAGACGTTGCGAGCCTGTCCTTGTTTTATCGTTATTTTCATGGCAGGTGCTCGTCTGAACTCCAATCCCTGGTCCCCCCTCGCCAATCTTTCACGAAAAACACCCGTCTAGCTGAATCCACTGTGAAAAATTTCCCCCACTCTATATCTGTACCTAAATCAAAACGCGGATTCCATGAACAAAGCTTCTTTCTTAGAACTGCACGCCTGTGGAACTCTGTTCCGTCTGCCTGCTTCCCTCCGGACTACAACTTGGATGTCTTCAAGTATAATGTTAACAAATTCCTAATGAACCGCCCCCTTAAGTAAACACTCCATCAAATCTCCACACTAACGTAATGTACTTGCAATAACCCTTATCCCTGAGTGGCTTCCGGGCCTTGATAAGTGGTGATCACTGTGTAAAAAAAAAAAAAAAAAAAAAAAAATTATATTTTTATCAATGACGTATTTGATGTATTCGACATGACACCTTATATCCTCCCATGTTAAACATCAATTTAGTAAAACTACACTTGCAAACAATTTCGACTCACATGAGTCATCCTTAGTCATGGTATGATATTGACAAAACGAGTTGGTGAATTTATGTTTTTTAAGTCGATAAAAAAAAAATTGTACCAAATTCCACACATGTCATTACTTGAGTAGAATATCAGATCGTTTGTCCGTCAATTGAAAAAAATTGATAAAAAAAGACAAAAAAAATGTTCTCTTCTATAAAATGAAAATTCGTGTCAATGAAAAAATGCTGCCTAAATACACACATAGGTACAAATGTGATTTATTATCGGTACAATTTCTAACTGACACCTCCTCTCCTCTCTTCCCAGAAAATACAGGGTGTTTCAAAAGTCTTGGGGGCATTTCAAGTCTTTATATCTGCTTTATTAGGATTGGCAATAAGGTGAAAGTTTTAAAGCTAAATGTATTAAGTTTTTTGTTATTGAGTTTTTTTTTCATTTCTTTTCAGATTCAGTAATGGCGTTCACTCAACCAGAAAAGGCGTTTTGTGCACTTGAATTAGCAAAACTTGAACCGTGTGCAATGTGCACTTTGTTCAAAAAACTGCCTCCAGAAAGAAAATCCATAGTGAGATGACATGATCTATGTGACTCCAATTCAAAATGACGTGGATGAGCTGAACGCCTGAATAACAGAAGCTGTTGCATTCATTGACAACGCAATGCTGTGACGCGTTTGGTAAGAATTGGATTATCAGCTTGATGTGTGTCATGTGACTTGATGTGTGTCATGTGACTTGATGTGTGTCATGTGACTAATGGTGCTCACATTGAACATCTCTGAGATTACAACTTTCTGAATAAACCAGATGCGTTTTTATATCCTTAATAGTTTTCGATATATTTAATGCCAAAATGTGCCCAAGACTTTTGGAACATCCTGTATTTTGAAGTTAGATCTAAACGCTAGAAGTGTGTTTAAAAGGGAAGCATCTAAAAGTAAAATTAATAGAGAAAACATGGAATGAATTACTTACTGGGAATCATTTCGTAGTAATTATCCTCGCTGCTTGTCGAAATGCCGCTGTCTCTAATCTATTGTAAAAGAAAAACAAAAACATTAAAATCATGGAAATTTAAATCTCGTATTTCTGAGATGAAGATTAGTCATCCATTTTATTTGGAGTCTTCGGGCTACAATCCTCATCTTAAGTGTCATTTTGCACGACGTTTCGAGGAATGTAAGTCCCCAAACTTCTTCAGGTGTACCTTGTCGAACTAGGGAATTTGCAATGAATGGAACACTTTACGCACACCGGCCACAGCTGGCCCATTCTTGTCTTTGACTTTACACGTCGATTTTCTTTGATGCGCACGTTGCTTCCCTCCTGAGCATGTGGTACATTTTTTCTCCTTTTTTCCTTTTTCTTCTCGCACACACTTCTTAATTTGCATATGTGTGTTTTTTGGCTGCTGCTGTTGCTAATTTCTTAGCAAGCCAGCTATCCTTTGCTGCTGCTGATATTTTCCCATGCACTCATGTGCACTAAGTTACAGAACTGCAAATTGGAAATAAAGATTTCGAAGATCTACAAAACGCACCTGAAGTCAGAGGTTATATCTGCCAAAACGTTGTGAAAATAATACCCATGCTAAGAACAATGGTCTAATTCACATAAATGATCACTCATCACAATAAACATTTGGAGGCATGAACCAAGATAATTAAAAATTGCTCTCATTTTGTCAGCCATAAGTAATTCGCAATTGTATTTTTTAAGGATTGAATCTTGAAGAGAATATCACTTTACAACTGATTTTTTCCAAGAACTCTAAACACTGCAGATAAGTCGAATACAAATTTTAGAAGCGTTAAACCTATTTTATTTCTGAATGTAAATACCACTATTTATTACCACATAATTATAGAACAGTATTGTAAAGAATCCAAAAATACAATTAAATGACCCTAATCTTAAACCTGTTATTAAAATCTGGAACAATCGTACACGTATTCGCTTATGGTTTGAGAGCACTGGGTTGAATCAGTGATCGAATCAGATCTAAAAAAACTGGTACTTTGCGAAACAGTGTTATGGAATAGGTAGAACAGAAATAGTTATCTAACTTTGTAGCTATCTATCGATCTATCTATCTTATCTGTCTTACTGGAAAGGTAGACAAGTGATGGATATGATGATGTTTTCATGAAACCTGTCAAAATATAAGAAAGCTAGATCATAGACAAGTTTACCGGAAGATCTTATCAGCTGATCAAACTAGGTGCGAATCACGTGGATCAGGTTAGCTGGAGATAAGTTGGAGCTGGAACTTGGACACGGTAAAAAGCGGTTGGGTTAATGATTGTCTCCTCCCCCCTTGGGAGGGAGGTGACGTGTCTCTCAATGGAGACTGTTAAAGAACACAACAAAAGAACTCACTTTCCATGTTCATCTGTGTTGACATCTGGTAAAATGAATAAAAAACTAAAACCAATTATCGCTCTGGAGTGAATGTCTTTCATCCAACAGGTTCTAGCCTAGGACCAGTGAATATAAGGTATGTCGAATATATGACACACACACACACACACATATAAATTCAGACGATCACGGAACATAAAACGTGTATATATGCATCATACAAGATAAATAGACGAGCACGGTTCAGAAAGTGAAGAACCACTAAAGTGACACATTGAGGACATGTCAGAAACAAACACAAAACGTATACACCCGTCTAGATGGATGCCGGTCATGTTAGTATAATGTAACAACAGTAAACTTCAAAAACTGAGAATCAAGTAAATTGGGTACTCATATGAAATAATGGTGCTCACCTCTACTGCCTTTGTAACTACAATACAGGGGATTGACCTCAACTCTTGAAGAAGAATCTTACCAGTTATGCATAATACAGAGTAAAATGATAAAAGTGCCACTCTTAAGAAAGTAACACAACAGCTTTATTTAAAAACTTTTATTGAAAAAATCAATTCAGGTAACTTGATTATGTAGTAGAGCTGACATCTATTGAATGTAGCCACCTTTAGTTTTAATCACTGCCTAAGTATGGGTCTAGAAATGCGAGCATGCCTTTTCTACAAGCACAGGCGAGAACTCAGGAAATATTTGGTTGGTAGATGGTGGCGATCAGGCTGGCTTTAGTGTTGTGGGAGGTCATGTTCGTGATGTTCTTGATATATGACCAAACAAAGTAGTCCAGCGGGTTCAGGTTGGGGGAGAAGGGGATCCTATGAGAGAAAGGTACAAGGTCGTAGCACTCCTTCTGAAACCAAACCTCGATCTCTTTGGGCTTATGAGCCAGCACTGAGTCCTGCTGCCATATCCAAGGGCTGCCAGTGGCCACCTGATTGCACCAGGCGATCACCAAACTCTTCAGCACATCCAGGTACACTTTGCTGTTGACTTTCAAGACGAATTCGGAAATATGAGATGGCATGATGTGGCCCTCACTTAAAACCACACTAAATATCATAACCGTGGCCGAAAAACTTTGTTTTCATCCCCTGACCATTTTCCTGTTATCCGGGTGCTGGAAATGTTCCTGCTGTCATAAATTGAATCGAAAGAGAGTATGGGTTGTACAGTGGCGCATCTTCGATCTCGCTTGTTGAACATTGTGTCACTTTCAGTCATGCTAGAAGGTTCTTATCCCTCTTGGAATTTGTACACAACTGGCTAACTAGTAGATGGTTTGCAACAAAAAAAGTGAACCGGTTTTCATCAAACGGAAATGGAATCATGTCGTCTTTTCTAGAGCTGCAATTTTATCATTTCACCCAGTACAAACGAAATACAGGAAAATAAAATATCCAACTCACCGGATTCATGTCGACTATTTTGACCATATCTCTTAATTTTTCGTAGAAATTGAGCTGACATTGTTTTGAGCATAGATACTCACTGAACGGATTGAAAAACAAGCCCATCACATGCCAGGCTGAAAAAAAAAAGAAATATATTTTATTGCAAAATCGCAATAGTAGTACAGTTGGTTCGTAAGACTTAAATGATAAATATATATAAAAGGTGCTTATTAATGCAAATTGTTATGTTTTAATTTATTTTTATTTGAAGCTTGACATGCTAAAATGCATTAAGCCACAGAAATTAGGGACTTGCGATTTCTGGAAAATTCATAACAGCATAGTAAATATATTCTTTCGGCAGATAGAAGGAGTGAAGAGAAAAGAAACACTAAAAAAAAAAAAGATAATGGCTGCCTTTTATATGCTTGCTAAATATGCAAATGAGGCGCTTCTGGTGGGATATAAAAGAAGAGCCTGATTTTTCAGGAGTGGATTTTTGGAGTTGACTATTGAAGTGGTGAATTGTGTCGTGTTTTGCAGTTGGGAAGTTATTGGTAGCAGTACGTAGAGTGTTGAAAGGGTGGCATATTTGCTTTTTGACCCCCCCCACCCCACTATTCAACAACCTGGAGATTGTCTGCACGGCAACTGAAAAGGCAAATCTGCTTTGCCTCTAACCCCACTTTAGACCGAACTAACATCTCTTCTTAAATATTTCTTTGCAGACTGAAGCCTCACTTGATGATCTGAAAATCACCCCTTTCCTTGCTCGTGATGCCATAAAAAACTTAGACCTCGAAGGTATGTGGATCCAATCTTGTTCCTGCTATATTATTTTAATAATACTACGCTAAGGTTTCTCCCATTCTCTCCAAACTCTTCAACCGATGTCTTACTGAACCTTGCTTTTCTGACTGCTGGAAAATTGCTTCAGTTTCATAAAATTCTGGTGAGAGAACTGACCCACTCAATTATCGCCCTTTAATTAATGCCACTTTCCTCTCTTCACCAAAATCTTTGCATCCTTAATTATGCACCAGTCCACCATCTCATGGATTAATTTCTTTCTAAACAACAATATGGATTTAATTGAGTGCATTCTACTCCAAACCTATATACCATACACTGGATAAGGCAGGGAAGCTAGAACCTAAGACACCCTAAGTAACTCTAACCCTAACCCTAACCCTAGACATATTAAAGCCTTCGACAGGGTTTGGTACAGTGGTTTTCTTATCAAAATTAAATCAAATGGTATTACTGGACATATTCTCAACATAATCAGCTCCTTCTTAGATAAGAGAAACATCCAGGTTGTCCTTGATGGACGTACGTCAGAACAACATGCTATAAATGCGGGTGTGACACAAGGGTCAATCCTGGGACCTTATTATTGCTGATATTTAGAAATGACCTCCCTGATAAAATTTTCTCTGAGATGGGTATATTTTCTGATAACACTATGCTCTATAACTGATTCAAGGGGAAGACTAATGAATACTTATCTGATGAAATGGCTAAAACTCTAGAGGAACACCTCTAGCTTGTAGTGGAATGGGGTCGTAACTGGTTGGCAATGTTCAATGCTGCCAGGATTAAGCTTATTTCCGTTAATAATTACAAGAAACCTTCTCAACGACTGCTTATCATTATTGCTAATGATGCACTACCTGCAAGTACTTCCTCCAAAAAGCTTGAAATAAAAATTAAGTCGTTTATGAACTAAAGCTTCAAATAAAATTAAGTCGTTTATGAACTTAAGTTTCAAATAAACATGAAGTCGTTTATGAACAAAAACTTCAAATAAAAATAAGTCGTTCATGAACAAAAGCTTCAAATAAAAATGAAGTCGTTTATGAATTAAAGCTTTACATAGAAAAAAAATTAATTTTTATAATTATAGTTTGGCATATCAACAATGATAAATCTTCATGTGCAGATATAGTTCTTATTAATTTAATATTGATATTGTATTTTAATACAATAAAACGTTTTTAAAACTAAAGTTTGATGTAATATGATAATGATTTTTAAAACGAAATGTTGACGTCTTCAGATTTTTTAATTAAATATTGACACACAAATAAAAAGATTGTTTTAGGTATAGACGTTGAGTTTAAGTTGGTTGGAAAGAACAGTTGAGTATAGACCTTTGACCGAACCGGACATGGAATGAAGTAATTCACTCGATACGGACAGTGCAGGGTGGAGCTTACAGAGTTAGACGATGGTGAAATTGCCACCATGACAAAATAATGGAAGCACAAAAGGTTATGAAATCGCCAACTTTGTTCGGCATTGTTAAGAAGAAGAGATGATATGGTGACAAATGCTGTTTGCGTGTGTGTAAAACACTCACATAAACACAAGGACACAAACAATGTGTAAAACACTCACATACACACAAGGACACAAACAATGTGTAAAACACTCACATACACACAAGGACACAAACAATGTGTAAAACACTCACATACACACAACGACACAAACAATGTGTAAAACACTCACATACACACAACGACACAAACAATGTGTAAAACACTCACATACACACAACGACACAAACAATGTGTAAAACACTCACATATACACAAGGACACAAACAATGTGTAAAACACTCACATACACACAAGGACACAAACAATGTGTAAAACACTCACATATACACAAGGACACAAACAATGTGTAAAACACTCACATATACACAAGGACACAAACAATGTGTAAAACGCTCACATACACACAACGACACAAACAATGTGTAAAACACTCACATACACACAAGGACACAAACAATGTGTAAAATACTCACATACACACAAGGACACAAACAATGTGTAAAACACTCACATACACACAACGACACAAACAATGTGTAAAACGCTCACATACACACAAGGACACAAACAATACGTTACATACAAGCGAACGTTTTTTGTTAAGTATACATGTAAAGATACTGCAGAATCTATATAATTATAAAACTCAAATGACCTTGTAACGAGTGATGTTACCCACTTTGTGGTTTACGACATACGGTTGCGCATGCGCGCATAAACATTAACCCATAACAACGTAAACAAATAAACACAAATCGCTTCTTTTGCAGATTTTGACTTGCGGACTGAAATATTAACGTTATTATTTCAAAATTATTATTTAACATGGGAAGAGTGGTTGTGTTTTGCAACTATTCTTTATTGCAACTATACTGTCGCTATTTTCTTACAACTAAACAACTTTAACCCGTTGACAAACATAAGAACAATTGTAGTAAAGCCAGTACTACTACTACTACTACTACTACTGCTACTACTAGTCTCTATCCTTCCCTTTTCCTTCCTTCCTTCCTTCTTTTTTTATTTTTTTTTTACATTTCTAGATACAAAATAGTTGTGTGAGAATAGTGAATTTGTTGACTCGTTTACTAATCTGTTTCAATATTAGTTTTATTTTATTTTATTTATTTAGGTTTTATTTTTTTGCTTCAGGTTTTATTAATTATTTTTTCTTTTTTTAGATTTTAAGTTTCTATAACTTGGTTGAAGGATTCAAATATGGGTTTTTCATTCTTATATTTCTCATCGGTAGGTTCATGTGCGTTTTTGCTGCTAAATGACTTTCGTCGGCGTTCAGTTTGTATGAAAATCATGCTTAATTTTCGATTTTTGAGCGATTATTCGGAAAAATAGGTAACTTTAAACGAATAGGGAGGATTTTTTTTTCATGTTTGAGTAATCCGTCCGTGATTTTTCATTTCAATATACTTTCATAGAAATGTTTCTGTTATGTCAAAAAAAAACTGTTTTCTTTACGTCATAGTGTCACACTCATACATGAACTCCATAGCTAATATAACATACTGACCCAACAGGTCACGGGTAGTCTAGTATTATATATATATATATATATATATATATATATATATATATATATATATATATATATATATACACACGATTTACATTCTTTTCCAATGCTTGACTTATTATCAAGATTTTTCTAAAGCTTGACTTATTAACAAGAATTTTTTTTCAAAATGAAATATTGACAAAATCCCAAAATGCAAATGAAAGAGAAGTTAAAGGTACTAACAAAATTGTCTTAAAACTAAAGTGTGACGTAAAACCAAAATGATTTTTTAAAAGATAAAGCCTGAAAGACTAAGAAACTTCTCTTTTAAAAAAATTAAACTTGAAAGGCTAAAAATCTTTCTTAAAACTTAAGCTTGATAAACTAAACAAAATGTTTTTAAAACTACAGTTTGACATTGTAATTTTAAATTAACGTTTGTCATATTAACCAAAAAACTTTTCAACACTAAACTTATTTTTAAAAATAATGATTTGAATCATGGCTAGTTCGACCCTCCCAGGCCTTTCCTTCCTTGAGAATGAGTGAGTTTATCTCTAACCGCTAGGACTGGAGAACGTCAACGGAGTTAGCAAGACAATTTATAAGCGCTATTTCTCATTGGGTGACTGGCTTTTCTTTCCATCTTCCGTTCTTGTGCTACGTCCTCCATGCAATTGAAAGGAAGTATACACTATTGGAAATTTATCAATGTTTCTGGGTTTTTAAAGCTTAAAAAGTTATCTCTCTTTGACGCTTAGTTCAATAATGTAAGGACTTAGGTAACCTGGAGTTGCCTCCCTTTGTCTGTTAATTGATGACACGTGTTTTTAGGATTGGGTGACTTGGAGTTATCTCCTCTTTGACTGTATTTCTAAAAACGCATGTATGTGACGTGTACTTTCTCTTCGTGTTGTAAACATGTAAAATAAACAGACGTGTCTTTCTGTGTCTGTGTGGGTGCGAGTAAAAGGCTAAAAGATGTTACGCTGTTAATTAATTTGTTCTCTTTTGTCAACCGTTGATATAACTGCCCATATGAAGTCGTTTAGGGAAGAAAGGTACGTTTTCTTTATTTACTTTATAAGTAACTTAACAAAGGTTGTTAATTAACCCACTGAGTTGAAAAAGATACACTGGCGACTTTGTGTGGCTGTAAAACAACGTAATTCTTCTTTGCAACAAATGTTTTTTTTTATTCCTTCGAAGTCATAATAGAAATAGCAGCGACAGTGACCGAACCTAGCAACTTCTGACTGAAATGGGATTAAATTGTATGTGTGCTTTATGTAATATCTTAGTGTAATAAGAAGGTTCTTGCAGAATTTTTAAATTTTGATTTCAGATTATGTATTTTCATAGAAGTTTTCGTTATAATACTTTTACTTTATCATTTAAAAGAGCGTTATTCGCTCTATCTAATCGTTTAAATTACAATAAACAATTATTCTTTTCAGAACATTGAATACAAGATGGAAAAAAGCAATTTTCTCATTTCAATTCAAGCTAGACTGAAAAGCTACCGAAACAGCTTGCGATATCAGCGAAGGTTGGTTCAAGAACCAATACTGAACGCACAAAGCAAATGGTGGTTTAAGAAATTTTGTGGCGGCAACGAGAGTCATGAAGATGATGAGCACAGTGGTTGGCCATCGGATGTTGATCAATTAAAAACACCAAAAGAAGGTCACGCTGACTATTTGGTGGTCTCATTTATTACAGTTTTTTTTAATGTAGGTGAAACCATTACGACGTTGAAGTACTGCCAACAAATGGATGAAATAGAAAAGGTCCAATTCTCCTTCACAACAATGTCTGACTGCACTTTGTTAAAACAACCCTGCAGAAGTTTTTTTTTTTTTTTTTTTTTTTTTACATGGAGTTCACCACTTATCAAGGCCCAATGGCCACTCAGGGATAAGGGTTATTGTGTGTACAGTAATCAAAGGGATAGTGTAGCAATAGTATTGGAGAATTGGTAAAGTGTCATTACTTAGAGGGGGGCGGTTCATCAGGAATTTGTTTGTGTTGGACTTGAAGACATCCACGTTGAAGTCGGGAGGGAAACAGGCAAACGGAACAGAGTTCCACAGGCATGCAGTTCTAAGAAAGAAGCTTTGTTCATGGTATCTACGTTTTGATTTAGGCACAGATAGGGAGTGGGAAAAATTATTGACGGTGGTTTCAGCTAGTCGGGTGTAGATTGGCGAGGGGGGACCAGAGAATGGAGCTCAGACGAGCACCTGCCATGAAAGTAACGATAGAACAATGACAGGCTGTGGAAAGAGGTTGCACAGTAGAGAAAAGGGCATCCCCTACCAAGCCACGGAGTCTATTTTGTACTCCGTCAAGGCAGGATGGCTGTTTTTTGAAGCCCCCGCCCAGATGTGGTAGCAGTACTCCATCTTTGGATGAACTTGGCTCTTATATAGATAGAGAATTGCATCATTAGTGAGATATTTTCTGGAGCGGTAGAAGGATCCCACCATTTTCCCAGCGACCTTGGCCGCAGACTTGATGTATGTGTTCCATTTAAGATCAGGTGTAAAGGTCAAACCCAGGAGCTTATCAAATCCTGCGGCCTCCCTTAGACAAGAGCCATCCATTTCAATTGATGCCAGATGGGGATCAGAGCGTTTATGATGTAGAGATAGGAGCTTGGTCTTAGATGCATTAAAGGTAACCAGCCACCTCTTTCCCCACTGAACCACACGCTCAAGATCAGAGGAGAGAGAATCAGAGAGAACATCATCATTTACGGCCTTTGATGTGTTGCCATATATGGTCATGTCATCAGCGTAGATGTCAACGAAAGATTTTAGTAAGTGTTTTGGGAGATCATTGATGTAGATCAGGAAGAGAGTTGGGCCCAGTATGGACCCCTGAGGGCCTCTGATTTCTGCCTATCAACCACTACTCTTATGAGCCTGTCAGATAGAAATGATTTAATGATAGAGAAAACATTTCCAGTTATACCGTAGCTGGAAATCTTGTGTAGTAGGCCTTTATGCCAAACCTTATCGAAGGCCTTTGATATGTCGAGAGCAATTGCTCTAGAAATGAAGCCTTTGTCAAGAGATTCGCTAATCCTATGAGATATAACCGTTAGCACATCTGCTGTAGATCTAGCAGAACGGAAACCATATTGTGTGTCGCTAAGAAGGTTATTTCTGCTGAGGTGGTTGACTACTTCTCTATTTATTGTGGATTTCAACAACTTACTCATGACACACAGGAGACTTATTGGTCTGTACTGAGAGGGGGATGACTTATCACCTGAATTCTTAAATACAGGGCATACTGATGAGGTTTTCCAGAGTGTTGGAAAGCACTTCTCCTTAAGGCAATGCTTAAACAGTTTGGAAAGTATGGGGGCAAGTTCTGGTTGTAATTTTTTTAACACTATAATTGGAATACCGTCAGGACCAGTTGCTTTACTGGAGTCAAGGTTCTTGATTAGCTTGGCGACCTCACGCACAGATATTTGTATGTTGCATAGCGTGTTGTCTGTTATAGGAGGGAATATGGAGAGTTGATGGCCTTCGTCACACAGGGAAGAATTTGCCGCAAAGTTTTTGGCAAATAGTTTGGCCTTGTTGGATGCTGTCGAGATGACCTCTGGTCCATTGATAATGGTTGGGATAGAGCGCACGTTTCTGTTCAAGATCCTATTTGCTATTTGCCAGAACTGGTGGGAACTAAGCCGCTGCTCAGCTACTTTGGACTTAATGGATTGCGCATATAGTTCTCTTGTATTTTTTATTACTCTTTTACAGTGGTTGCTGGCAGTTCTGAAAGCAGCTTTAGTTTCAGTGCATCTATTACGTTGGTAGCTATGGAAAAAGTGATTTCTGTGTGCGATGGCAGCAGCACATTCGGGGGAGAACCATGGCTGGCTGTTAGGTTTTTGTTGGAATTTTTTAGATGGTATGAATCGATCTATGCCTACAAGTAACCATTCGGTCAGATCTGATACTATACAGGACACATCCTTTTTAAACATGGAATGGAGAGGGAGATCAGATATGAATGTACGGAAGCTATCCCAGTCCGCCATAGAGTATCGGTATAGAATTGAACGAATTAGGCTACAAAACACTGCCTCATCCGCCATACTCCCCAGATCTCTCACCTACCGACTAATACTAATACTGGCATAAAAAAATACACTTGTCTTGCGTTGGCAAAAGTCTGTTGATTCTGATGGTGCTTATTTCAATCAATAAATTTCTGTTTGAGTCGAGATATGTTCATCTGAATTTAAAAGTTAAAAACCACAAGAACTTTCTTGTCAACCTGATACATAGGACAGTTCTTACTTTTTAATTTGGTGGGATTTTCTCTTATTTCCAATGTCTTTTCAAAGTTCTCCAGGAAGTTTTCCAAGAGGGATTCGGCCGTCACGATGACAAGTTTCGTCGTGTATAAAGAATAGGAAAGCCCTTCGACATACACTGACGTTATCCTCTGTCCTGCTTCATTTATTTCTGAAAAACAAAAACAATAAATTTCAATCCTAATTATTTCTGATTGGATTTGACATATTTGCATTTCTTGTTTCGAATTTTAGTTATCCTATTGTTTAGCATTTTGATTTTTGTACCGTTTTTAAAGGGAGATAATCTATGAAAATATTGATTTTTGTACCGTTTTTAAAGGGAGATAATCTATGAAAATATTGATTTTTGTACCGTTTTTAAAGAGAGATAATCTATGAAAATATTGATTTTTGTACCGTTTTTAAAGAGAGATAATCTATGAAAATATTGATTTTTGTACCGTTTTTAAAGGGAGATAATCTATGAAAATATTGATTTTTGTACCGTTTTTAAAGGGAGATAATCTATGAAAATATTGATTTTTGTACCGTTTTTAAAGAGAGATAATCTATGAAAATATTGATTTTTGTACCGTTTTTAAAGGGAGATAATCTATGAAAATATTGATTTTTGTACCGTTTTTAAAGAGAGATAATCTATGAAAATATTGATTTTTGTACCGTTTTTAAAGGGAGATAATCTATGAAAATATTGATTTTTGTACCGTTTTTAAAGGGAGATAATCTATGAAAATATTGAATTTTGTACCGTTTTTAAAGGGAGATAATCTATGAAAATATTGATTTTTGTACCGTTTTTAAAGAGAGATAATCTATGAAAATATTGATTTTTGTACCGTTTTTAAAGAGAGATAATCTATGAAAATATTGATTTTTGTACCGTTTTTAAAGGGAGATAATCTATGAAAATATTGATTTTTGTACCGTTTTTAAAGAGAGATAATCTATGAAAATATTGATTTTTGTACCGTTTTTAAAGAGAGATAATCTATGAAAATATTGATTTTTGTACCGTTTTTAAAGGGAGATAATCTATGAAAATATTGATTTTTGTACCGTTTTTAAAGAGAGATAATCTATGAAAATATTGATTTTTGTACCGTTTTTAAAGGGAGATAATCTATGAAAATATTGATTTTTGTACCGTTTTTAAAGGGAGATAATTTATGAAAATATTGATTTTTGTACCGTTTTTAAAGAGAGATAATCTATGAAAATATTGATTTTTGTACCGTTTTTAAAGGGAGATAATCTATGAAAATATTGATTTTTGTACCGTTTTTAAAGAGAGATAATCTATGAAAATATTGATTTTTGTACCGTTTTTAAAGAGAGATAATCTATGAAAATATTGATTTTTGTACCGTTTTTAAAGAGAGATAATCTATGAAAATATTGATTTTTGTACCGTTTTTAAAGGGAGATAATTTATGAAAATATTGATTTTTGTACCGTTTTAAAGGGAGATAATCTATGAAAATATTGATTTTTGTACCGTTTTTAAAGGGAGATAATCTATGAAAATATTGATTTTTGTACCGTTTTAAAGGGAGATAATCTATGAAAATATTGATTTTTGTACCGTTTTTAAAGGGAGATAATCTATGAAAATATTGATTTTTGTACCGTTTTTAAAGGGAGATAATCTATGAAAATATTGAATTTTGTACCGTTTTTAAAGGGAGATAATCTATGAGGCTTGTTCCGTGTAGTCATCATACTTTGAGCATCAAACTCATACTTTTTCTTAGTTCAGCGCTCAACAAGAGTTGCCACCTTGTTCGACATTAACACATGATTTCTCTAGGCATTTGAATTTTTGACTTCAAAAGAATCTTCTGAACTAAGAATGTTCTTCAAACGTTTTGTTAGTCGCATTAAAAAGTAAATTTGAAAATTATTTGACATTGAAACCCTCATTGAAAACCCTCATTTACCTTCATCCAACCCGGCTTTTCTTTCTGTTTTAGCAAAAGGCATTTATTACAATTACTTTACAAACAATGTCAGCTTCTTGTTTTTTCTAATTATTCTTTTCGTCTTTTTTTTATTACATTTTCACCCCAAACAAGGCAAATTGCCACTTTGGTGTAGGGGCTACTATCAGGGGCAACAACTACTTGGGTACTATGTAGGGATTTGGGCAGCAAGATGTCGGTTCACGTTACACTTGAACTTCTGCACGTTAGTACTGTTGGGAAAGCAGGGACCTGGAATGGAATTCCAAAGTCTAGCGGTTCAGAGGAAGAAACTATTGTAGTAGAAAGATCTTTTACATCTAGGGATCTCTACTGTGTGGCGGTGGGATTTAGCAGCCTGTTGAGTTTGTCGAGGGTGCTCACGTCGTGGGGGCACAAGTGATTGCAGTTCGTCAGAGCATTCACCACTAAAATAGGCAGAGGGATGCAACATTTTGTCGATGGGACAGAGGCTGAAGCTTAGATGCCAGTTCAGGGCTTATCAGGTTTGCAACTCTCTTTTGAACCTTGTCAAGGAACGAGAGACTAGTAGCAAATGCACCAGCCCAAATGTGACAGCAATACTCCATACATGGGCGAATGGTGGTCTTATAGAGGTACAGGATACTTTCGGGTGTTAGTAGTTGTCTAGCATGGTAGAGAGAGCCCACCTTTCTTGCAGCGGCCCTGGCAATGCCTTCAATGTAATTGTTCCAACTCATGTTTCCTGTGAACGTTAGGCCAAGGAGTTTGAAAGATGTACTCTCAGATAAAGAGTCGTTGGCCATTGCTATAGGTGGTAGAGAGGGTTTCTTGTAATCATTGAATGAAACTAGTTTAGTCTTGGCGGCATTGAACGTGACCAACCATTTTTGTCCCCATTCCATTACAGATTGGAGGTCTTCCTCTAGTGTTTCTGCCATTTCTTTAGAAATGTGTTCATTCGTCTTCCTGACGTGCCTGCCATAGAGTGTAGTGTCATCAGCATATGTACCCATCTCAGAGGCAATGAGTCTGCAATTAGATTAACAAAACCCCACCGTCTCGACACCAGCTTAAAAGTCTCTCATCTCTTCTAGAGAGCACATGTTTATCTCACCTAGATCGTGTTTTCCTTTCTGCTCGGCTACATATTTCTTATCATTTTTGCTTGACTACACATTTCTTGTCTTCGACAATACATGTCCATTGTTTTTTATGTACACTCTGCTTCTCCCCATCATGTGGTGCCTTTTTTTTTCTTTTTCTTGTCACGCAAGGTTGTGCACACTTCCTAATTTGCATATGTGTTTTTTTCTACTAATATCTTTGCACGTCAGCTATCTTACAGCTCCTGCTCATATTTTCTATGCGCCCTATTACAGATTGAGAGTTTTTTATTTTTTTGAAAAACAGTATCTGCATGTTCAGCCGTTTTGAAGAAATACTCACCCTGGAAATACTAACTACAAAATGTAGGCTCCGACCTTTGTCAGGCATCTTGGGAAAGAAAGAATAAAAGTTACTGTCTCCGTAGATGGTTTTGTATTCTTTGAGTTGTTTTTGTTTTATTCGCCGTAGTTTCATATGTGCAAAAAAAATTTGGTTAACATGAGCGGGTAACTATAATAAAGTTTGACAGGATTATCTCCTTTTCAAATTTTAAGGAGGGATTGTATAATTTTTGTTTTTCTTTATAATTCTTTCCAAGATGTTTGACAATGGTCGGAGGCTACACTGACCGAAACGTTGCACAAATAACACTCAAAAATGAGAACAATAGTCCAAACAAATAATACAAGCAATCAGCCTCATCTCAAATATTCAGAATTTTAATATCAGCCGTTTTTACTTTTTTAGATTTTATTGGTCGCTAAAACGTATTTTCGTACTTATCCCATTTACGGGTCACATTGCATAAGTAATCGGAAGATGCTGAAGCGATCTTCCAACCAGTTATCAGAAGACATATTTCAATGAAAGCATGAAAATTATGAAATCAAGAAAGGATTTTAACTGAAAATGACTGTTAACACGCTAATGTCAATGTGAAATCCTTTTTTTTCCGCCTGTTAAGAATGGCTTTCTAAATAGAAAACCACTTTTAAATGCCGGGTTTTTGATTAATCGTCTGGCAATTTTTGCTTCAGAATCTTCCGGGTGCTTGTGTTGGAAGATGTGACGTGAAGTTGACTGAGATTGAGTTGTAAACAGGTTAAGTTCAAATATGTTTTTTTTATAAGAAACCGGTTTGAAAAGGAGGTTATTATGCTAATTGACGTTTTTTTTTATTCGAGATAAATATTTGCTGCTAACATTTATCCCCCCCATTAAAAAAAAGTTTTTTTCTTTATTTTGTACAAGTCTGCGTGCCCGGTGTTGCTCGGGTGTTTGGAGGTGTGTGTTGAGCAAAAAATAAATAAATAAATAAAGTGGTAGTAGGCAAGCAGGCTTGAACCCGTACCGCAAAGGGGGGAAAGAACGTAAAAAAAATCTGACGGTTTTACCGTTGCATCCATCGTCAAACCGGAAGTGGCGAAGGTTTAAATTAAGGCTAGTCAATCGAAAAGAGAGGATGAAATTTGAAAATATCGGCGAAAAAGCAACCCTTCCTTATAGTAAAGTGCCTAGTTTAGGGTGAAGGAATTAATTTTTTTAGTCAATTTTTCGATATTTCGAAGGGAAAAGCTTCAAACCGATTTCGTGCAAATATGTCGCTTCTGTCGAAAGTTTTCGGCTGATTCATACATACATACATACGTACATACATACATACATTTAATCAGACAGGTGAGACTTATATTACAGATAACAAGAAGAGTTTTGGTGAACGTTACTATTCGCGGCAAAATTTATTTTATAATTTGCTTATTCATTTCTGAAACAATTGTAGGAAACACCATATGAATACTGTTTCCCGGGCTATGGAGTCAGCATCGTCAGACATCGTCTCATGTCAGCTCCCCATGCGATCTAATTAACGTCAACCAGGTTATATAAAACAATATCGCTTCTTACGCACTTAATACCAATCTTCCTCGATCTGACATGATTTCTAGTGTCCAGGATATAAGCATGGGTAATGGGGTAATGCAAGAGAAAAAGTCAACAAAGCGAAACCCTCCTCATGCTAAAAATGGATTTCTAAATTTGCACGGGGTTGGTTTTATTTTTACAAAACAAAAATTCTGCATAGATTTACGTATATATCTTTAACCTAACAGGTAAGTACACAATAACGTTTTAGTGCAATTTTCGGTACTTACGCCTCTTTGTTACCGTGCTGAAAAAAATAACGTTATTATTTTGAAAGCCATTCTTAACATGAGGACGGGATGGTATTTTGTAACTGTTCTGTGTTTCAACCTAACAATTTAATAAATAAAAAAAATAGATATTTTGAAACTTGAATTTAACCTGAAAAAAAAAAACTATTTAAAAATAACGCGGTAACAAAAGTGCATGAGCACCCAATTTTTGTTTTTAGATGTAGCGGTTAAACTAAAGGAACAAATACGCGGAACTTGCCAGAGAATTAAAAGGATTGTGAAGAAAAATCAATATAATCAACCACTAATTTAGGAACATTGAAAATATTCTCAAAGAACTTGAAAACAAAACTAGGAGAAATCGGAATCAGGGGGGGGGGGCACAGATTATGCAACGGACAGTAATGGTGTAAATGGATGAAATCTTTTAAAAAAAACCCTCGAATGCGGAACTTAATCTACAAGAATGACAATCGCGAACCAGGTATATAGAAAATGCAACAGAAATAAAACAAAAATAAAATCCAGAAAACTGAAATGAAGTAGTGGAATGGCCTGATTTTTAGGGTTTTTTTTTTTGTTGTTGTTTTGTTTATAAAGTGTTTGCTGTTATGGAACTAATCATTTCTAATGAAATCGCAAATATCTTTTAGAAAAAAAATCGATTTAAAACCATATCAATTATTTTAAGTAGCGCAATCTATGAAGTAAATGTGGTATTCGGTGATAGATAAAATGAAAGTGAATTACCAAAGATAAAATATGATCCGGAAAGTGTTTGCATAAATGTGTAAAAATACGTCTTGTTTTTGTTAAGTAGGAATAGATACATTGAGGGCAAGGCTGCTGCAAAGAAGGTGGGCTCTCTCTACTGTGCTAGAAAGCTACTAACACCTGAAAGTATTCTGTACCTCTATCAGTCTACCATTCGCCCAGGTATGGATTATTGTTGCCATATTTGGAATGGTGCATCTGCTATAAGTCTCTTACTCCTGTACAGGGTTCAAAGGTGAGTCGCCAACGTGATAGGTCCTCCTGAACTATCAGCTAGGCTTCAACATTTGTCCTATCGACGAAATGTTGTATCCCTCTTCCTGTTTTATAAGTATTTTAATGGTAGGTGCTCTGACGAACTGCAAGCCCATGTACCCCCCCCGACGTAAATACCCTGGACAAACCCGACAAGCAGCAAAATCTCACCCCTACACAGTAGAAATCCCCAAATGTAAGAAAGCTTTCTACTCTAATAGTTTTTTTTCCCCCTAGAACTGCTAGACTTTGGAATTCTTTTCAGGGTTCCTGCTTCCAAGACTGTACTGACATGCAGAAGTTCAAATGTAATGTGAACAGACATGCTCAACTCCCTATATAGTAACCCTGCAAATTATGCCCTGTCCCAGATAGTAGCCTCCTACTTCAACGTGGCACTGTGCCTTGTCTGGGGTGAAAGTGCAATTAAAAAATAAAGAGCATGATAGACAAAGGATCACCAATGGATCTTCTCTCTATTTTGATGGCCTTGTGCCTTTCTTTAAATTATAATGTCACTCTTATGATGCCCAATGTTTACACGTTTCAGTCCCTGTTTATTCTGCCATTCTCAATTTTTCTATCACTTTATTTCAGCTGGCCGAACCCCCAGAGACGGAGCTTGTAATAAGTTTCTAATAAGCATAAAAAATGAGATTCTTTCTTTCAGACTAGCGAATCTATCTGATCGTATCTGATCGGAGCATGATAATTACAACAAAGCTGTTGCAAATTGCTTGTCTTGTTGCTGTTGATGCAACAGAGGAAACACAGGCTGGCAATCCATCTATATATTAATACGATAGCATGTGTGTTATTTTTTGTCACGCTCACATTCGGGCCGTTTAATTGTTATGTACTTCCATTTCTTGTCATAAATAATTTTTTCAAGAATTCTTCATAAGATTTTATTTCGATTTCGATTCAAGCTAATGCAACCAAATCATATGGTTATATATTTTTTTATTTTTGAAATCGCAACTTTATAGCATATAAAAATCGATAGAACATAATAATATATACGAAATCTGCAAGAATTAAAATATCATATTTAAGCGTAGTTTACAATCGAGCTTTGCCCGGCGTTTGTGTTAGCTCATATAAATACTTTTGCAGTTTTAACAAAAGAGCTACAATAATATCAGAGCGTCTCCATTTACACTGAACATCTACAGAATGCCAACATTAATATATTACAAATAAATGAGTCCCTGTGGAATTTCCACAGGTCCCGCTAGTTTATTATTAATCGCTGTCTATCAGATTATTTTACTTAATCATTTTATTAACATACTCGTCTGAGCTCCAATCTCTGGTCCCCTGTCGCAAATCTTTCACAAAAAATACCCGTCTAGCTGAAACCACTGTCAATAGTTTTCCCCACTCTTTACCTGTGCCTAAATCAAAACGTAGATTCCATGAACAAAGCTTCTTTCTTAGAAGTGCACGCGTGTGAAACTCTCTTCCGTTTACCTGTTTCCCACCTGACTACAACTTGGGTGTCTTCAAGTCCAACATAAACAGATTCCTGATGAACCACCCCCTTGGGTAATCCACTTTGTAGAATCTCCATTACTAACGTTTACTATGGTATTGTCCTATTGATTACTGTACACACAATAACCCTTATCCACGAGTGGCCTCCAGGCCTTGATAAGTGGTGACTTCCATGTAAAAAAAAATACAAGAACTTATACTAAACATCACAGAACATTCAAGGTTCCTTCAATAAGTTTCCAGACTTTTTGTACAGACATTTAAAATTGTCGTAGACTCTTGAAAATTCAATATGTTATTGCTATAGATCTTATGAGATTAATGACCAATTCTTATGATTTTTACGTTCAAATGAACAGCTACAGCAGGAATTAGAATACACCCAACTAAAGCCTGATTATCACAGCTGGTGACTTTCAAAAATGCAGTCTGAACATGATGACACTTTCAAAGAACGATATGCAATAAAATTCTGTTTTAAACTTGAAAAAATGTCCAAGAAACATATGAAATGCTTCAGACTGCTTTTTGGACCATCTTGCATGAATCAAGCATCAGCTTATAGGTGGCATAAGAGATTCAAGGAAGGCAGGGAGTCTGTGAAAGATAATGAGAGGTGTGGGAAGAGTTAGGAAGTTAGAACATCAGAGTTCATTTCAAAGATAATGGCCATCATATGTCTATAGAAACAAGAAGTGCATAGTTTGATGTCAGTGTCGGAACTGTGTGCACAGTTATTTATGAAGAACTGAAGATGCGGAAGATTTGTGCAAAGTTTGACCCAAGACAAGTGTTCCGAGAAGATCAGAAAGAAAGACGTTGTCATGACAACAGGGAGATGGTTGAGCTGATCATTTCAGGTCTCGCAGTCCAGACCTTGCTTCCTGTGACTTTTGGTTGTTCCTTAAGCTCAAGGAAACCTTGAAGGCTGTCGTAATGAATTGAGCAGATGAAAGAGGTTGTGACGAGGGTCCTGTAAACGTTCACAGAAGAGGATTTTTATGGGTCTTTCCAGAAGTTGTTGGAACGGTACAACAAGTGCATTGCAGCCGGAGGAGATTACTTTGAAGAAAACTAGAGTTTCATGTGTGTTCTCTATAAACGTGCCCATACGAGAAAAAAGTCTGGAAACTTATTGAAGACACTTCATATACCAGAAACGACAGTTGGAAATAAGTCGTACACCGTCCATTATGACTATGCTATTACAACAGCAACATACTTAGCAAACCTATTAAACCTGAGATAGTGATATTGGGAAAGCAGTAGAAAGAAGCAACCTTAGTAGAAGTCAGTGTACTTAATGAAGCTGGCTTAAACAGAGCTGAGAGTGAAAAGATAGCAATATACCAAGGTCTTATATGCGACATGACTAGAAATTGGAATTTTAGGAAGATCTCCATCATCACAATAATTAAAAGAGCAACCGAAACCACGTATAATGCACTAATTTTCAAAGGTTTTCTAACATTGCAGCCTTTTCTAATTATATTATGGGACGAAAAGCGAAGAGGGAAAAGAGAATATGGGTATAGTGAAAAAGTACAGTCATGATCGTCATTCTATCCCGGGCAACGTCTGCTAGTAGTGCTAGTGCTGTTATAAATAAGATAAATAATCCAACACCATTTTTAAGTAATATTCATACTAGGTGAGTTAAACTGGATTCCTCGGAACAGGGAAGACTGTCAAATTTACAACAATCACTATCAACAATTTTCCCGACTCCCTATCTGAGCCTAAATCTAAATACAAATTCCATGAACAAAGTTTCTTTCTTAGATCTGCCCGCCTGTAAAAGAAAAAAAAGATGCTATAATAAAACAATTTCAAAAAAATATTCACCTGGTAATTCGCATGTATAAGTACTTTTCGTATATTTCTTTGTCGGTAAACGTCCCTGTACTCCTTCTAACCGTACGGTGACATTAGATTGTGGTTCTGTACTGAACAATATGTGGATTGTTCTGTCACCCTGTAAATAAACACGAGTTATTAGTGTTGCATGTCACAAACTGGCAAAGGGAATACACAAATTTCTTCTAAACTTCAAATGCAAAAATAAGAGCCGAATTCAGGTCTAACTTCCAATCTCTACAATGACATGAAACTTTGTCCGTGTGTGAGTTTTTTCCCTATGGACTCGAAAATGGCTGGGTCGATTTTTATGAAATTTTACACGGAGGCACTTTATGTGCCTGGCAGTGTTCTTAGATAGGTTTTGTATCGGAATGCCCTCGATTAGTATCGATAATCATGATAATCTGATGAAAGAAGGAACAGGCGATTTTGACCAAAGTTAACACCTTACACAGCCTAACATCACAAGTTCATTTGAAAAGTTTTATTACCACACAAGTCGAAAGGCCCAACATATAAAATCAACAGTAGTTTTTTTTTATGTGATAGGTGTGCGTTCGAAATCAATGTTTCTGTTTAGAGCACACGTTTTGCATTTCAAACTTTAATGCAAGCCATAATTTATAAAATATTTATACATCAACAGTAGACTCTCTATAGTGCAATGTAGGCTACAATATATTGTGAACAAAGTCACTTACGAGAGGCATGTGAAGCTCCCTCCAAATGCACTGCGATAGGTCCTCAATTAGAGCAATCAATCTATTTGATTGAAAAATTGGCGATTTCCCCAATTTCTATGACAATACAGGGTGTTCCAAAAGTTTTCGGTACATTTCAAGTCCTCATATCTGTTTAACTATGAATGGTAGTCAGATGAAAGTTTAATGCATTAAATTTTTTGTAAGACTTGATTTTTTTTTTCATTTCTTTTCAGGTCATGTAATGGCGTTCATTCAACCAGAAAAGACATTGTGGGGATTTGTAAAAGGACTGGTCTATGAGCCTCCTACTCCAAGAGATGTGGATGAGCTAAAGACCGGAATAACAGAAGCTGTTGCAATCATTGACAACGCAATACTGAGACGTGTTTGGCAAGAATTGGACTATCAGCTTGATGTGTGTCGTGTGACCAATGATGTTATCCTCTTTGAACATTCCATGAAAAACTTGAGATTACAAACTTTCTGAATCTACCAGATGCGTTTTTATATCCTTTATAGTTCTCGAGATATTCAACGTCAAAGTGCACCAAAGACTTATGAAAGTTTGAGACATTAGTTGATCATCATTAAATCCCGGGCACTGTCGGCTCACCCTGCTAATATATCCTATTTTGAAAAACAAAAATATTGCATATGTATAAAAATTATCCGAGAAGAGACTGGAGTGATTCCAAATCGCTATGTACCAAATATCTATATGTTGCCATCTCTAAGTGACTCATTGCAAGAGAATCCCTTTAAACATTCAATTACTTATATCTGTTTTTTTTATGAATCCTGGACCATATTCATACGAAGTATTTTAATGATGAATGCTCTGACGAACTGCAAGCACGTGTGCCCTCACGGCGTAAACACCCTCGACAAACCCGACAGGCAGCTAAATCCCACCCCCACACAGTAGAGATCCCTAGATGTAAAAGAGCTTTCTACTGCAGTAGTTTCTTCCCCACAAACGCTAGACTTTGGAATTTCATTCCAGGTCCTTGCTTCCCCAACTGTACTGACATGCAGAAGTTCAAGTGTAACGTGAACCGACATCTTGCTGCCCAACTCCCTACATAGTATTCCTGTAGCTTTTGCCCCTGATAGTAGCCCCCTACACCACAGTGGCAATGTTTGTTTGGAGTGAAAATGTGATAAAAAAAAAAAAAAAAAAGAATATAATTCTTTGTGACATTTCAACTTCTTTCGACTGCATTAGGGGAGTGGAGAGTGTCAGGAAAAATAAACAACTTAATAAAGTGTAATGAGAATAGTAAAGAATGCATAGTAGTGATCACCATTCAATCCCGAGCAACGTCAGATCTCCCTGCTAGTCTTGTATACATTTTAGTAGAAAGATGGGCGGAGTTGTACAACCAAACCCCCCCCCATGCGTAATTTCTATACTGATAGGTTTTTGGAAATTTTTTTCACTGGATTATTATTGATTGGACACTAATTAACCAGATTATGAACAAAAAAAAAATTGAAAAAAAAAATCATTTCGATATTTGAAAGGGGTGCTCACTTTTTAGTTACAATGTTCTGGTAAATCGGTCACCCATTTTTTTTTTTTTCTGAACACAGAAGTGCCTTCAGGAGATATGAAACAATGGTCCCATGTTGACGAAGAAATGTATTGGGGGGTGTACGATATGAAAATTGACAACGGGATGGAAAATTATGAAACATTTCTCCAGCATGTTAGTGAAATTTATAATACTTAAAAAAATTTTTAAAAAATAAAAAGTTTGGAAAAAAAACCCAAAAACCCTCACCTTTCATAAAAACAGATAAATTATTGAAAAAAAACACCCACAAAGTCACTTTTCAATACCAAAAACTAAATAAGTTTAAAAAAAAAAAAAAAATAACTTTTTTTCATAAAAAACAATAAAATGTCATATTCGTTCTATTTTCTTTTTCTTTGAGAAACAAAAATATTTCTGACTTGGGTAGGCTCATGTCATTTTTACTTTCTATGGTTTTGATATACTCGCGTTTTTATTGGTTACAAAATGGGTGACCGATTTACTAGAACGCTATAACTAAAAAGTGAGCACCCTTTAAAATGTCGAAATAATGATTTTTTTTCAATTTTTTTTTTTTTTTTCATAATCTGGTTAATTAGTGTCCAATCAATAATAATCCAGTGAAAAAATTTTTAAAAACCTATCAGTATAGAAATTACACAGGGGGGTGATGGTTGTACAACTCCGCCGAAAAATGGTCGTTTAGCATATTTGGGTTATTCTAAGTTTAGTTGTTACTTCCGCAATATTTCGGCCGATGTAATACCCGACCTTCTTTAAGTGCACTTTTTTCTATTTATGCATTGTTTTGGAATTTTTTAGATGAAGATTCGTGATTTTGTATTATTTCAATTATTTGGTTTACTGTTCTCATCTTAGATATATATTTCATATGTTATAGTATATATTTCATATGTTATAGTATATATTTCATATGTTATAGTATATATTTCATATGTTATAGTATATATTTCATATTTTATAGTATATATTGGTATCATGGTCTTATTAGATTTCAGGACAAGAATTCCTCTAGTCTGGTGGAGTATCAACTCTGTGTGCAACTTGAGATAAAATCATTTAGAGAAAGTGCACCATTCCTCATAAAACCAGTGTTCGCTTGCCATATTGATGAGATCTTATTTGGATTGCGAATACGAAATGTGATTTTGAATATTTAGTCAGAGTTGTAGGGAAAAATATCTTCAATCCAGGTTGTCCTGACAAACTCCTGTAATGATACTCGAGGATAGTGTCTAGTAGACATTTAAATTCTTTTGAGTAGACATTCAAGTTCTCTCCAGTAGACATTCAAGTTCTCTCCAGTAGACATTCAAGTTCTCTCCAGTAGACATTCAAGTTCTCTTCAGTAGACATTCAAGTTCTCTCCAGTAGACATTCAAGTTCTCTTCAGTAGACATTCAAGTTCTCTCCAGTAGACATTCAAGTTCTCTCCAGTAGACATTCAAGTTCTCTTCAGTAGACATTCAAGTTCTCTCCAGTAGACATTCAAGTTCTCTTCAGTAGACATTCAAGTTCTCTCCAGTAGACATTCAAGTTCTCTCCAGTAGACATTCAAGTTCTCTTCAGTAGACATTCAAGTTCTCTCCAGTAGACATTCAAGTTCTCTTCAGTAGACATTCAAGTTCTCTCCAGTAGACATTCAAGTTCTCTCCAGTAGACATTCAAGTTCTCTCCAGTAGACATTCAAGTTCTCTCCAGTAGACATTCAAGTTCTCTTCAGTAGACATTCAAGTTCTCTCCAGTAGACATTCAAGTTCTCTCCAGTAGACATTCAAGTTCTCTCCAGTAGACATTCAAGTTCTCTTCAGTAGACATTCAAGCTCTCTCCAGTAGACATTCAAGTTCTCTCCAGTAGACATTCAAGTTCTCTCCGGGAGGCATTCAAGTTTATTCGGGTGTTTCATTTTACTTCAGTCGAAGTTTTCAGCAATCACCCCCCCCCCCCACATCTGGAGCTAACACGTAATCTCTATATGAGATGCATAGATAATCGGATATTCCAGTAAGATTCTGCTTTAGTTAGTAAAGAATTTAAGAATATTAATTTTCATCTTCACAATTAACCATAGTTATTTGGGATATCTTGTGTTCTGTTGGTTTTATTGAATTCCAAGACAATAATTCCTCATGTCTGGTGACTTGAGGTAATATCACTTGGAGAAAGTGTACCATTCCTCGTAAAATCCAGTGTAGGTTAGCCACACCGAAGAGTTCTTATTTCGGCTGCAATACTAAATGCGATTTTGACTATTTAGTCAGGATTTACTTGTAGAGAAAATTATCCTCAGGCCAGGTTTTCAGTGACAACTTCCTTTACAGAAAGGCCTAAGACATTCGAGGATAATGTTTAATGTGTGTGTGTGTTGATTTCACCCACTCTCTGTGTCTAAATCTAAACACAGGTTCCATGAACAAAATTTCTTTCCCAGAACTGCCAGCCCATGGGACACCCTTCTGCTGGCTGCTTCCCGATTGAATACAACATGGTAACCTTCAAATCCAATGTAAACAAGTTTTTGTTGAGTCGTCCCCATACATAATCAAATTCTACCCAATTTACATCATTAATGATTACTACACTACTACCTTTCATTCATTACCACTTATCCTTGAGTGGCATTCAGGTCTTGGTAAGAGGTGACTCCCAAGTAAAACAAAAGTATTGCATGAGAATTACTGCAGCTTTTTAGTGTTTTAGAAAATCAATGTTTTAAGAAAACTATCAGCAGTTGTAATTAAAGAAATAAGTATAAAACACATATTTACCGGATACAAAACTGTAGGTACGATATCGATGTATATGAATTCATCGGGGTTCAAATCATCCTGGTCCCCCGTGGCCCTTTCGTACATTTCCACAAGGGTCGACAATATATGTCGCTGCGTCTCCTCACTTCTATCCAGCTTCTTTGTAATCGTCCACTCATGCATGCGAATACCCTTAGCATCGACGTTACACTCCAAAAGCAAAGAAGTGTCCGATTTGTAGTCCAGCAGGGAGAGTTTCTCATTGTTGATTTGTGTTGCCATAATTGGCGTCAACAAGAGTAGGTGCACCGGGTGCTGCATGACGGTTTTCTCCTTTAAATTCCATAGATGTTCGGTGGAGCAAGGGATTTTGTAGGGGTCGCTTCGGAGAATCTCTGCAAAGTGAGTGGCCCACTCAGAGCCATCTGACTCGAAAACTATTAAGACCCCATGCTTTTCTGAAAAATAAAAAGAAGATAAATAAAATATTACATATTATATTCTTTATTGGAATCCTTTGAGATGAGTAATTTTGCCAACTAATCTACGGTTCCAGGTGAGCAGTGTCTGAAAATAGCGGTTTCAATCCCTGCTTCCCCAACTATACTGACATGCCCAACTCCCTACATAGTACCTCTGATGCTTATATCCCTGAGAGTAGCCCCCAACATCAAAGTGGCAATGTGCCTTGTTTGGGGTGAAAATGTAATAATAATATATATATATATATATATATATATATATATATATATATATATATATATATAAAATGAAAATTACAATTGAATTTACCAAAATGATCAAAGATGGTAAAATTAAAGTAAATTATAAATATTAAAGAATTAATATTTATAAAATTATCTATTAACTTTTTGCTCACATATATATATATATATATATATATAGAGACTTGTTTGTAATAGACTGAATTTTACTGGGTTCGTATAATTCAGTAAATTTTCATATACCAATGAATTTTAAGCCAAAAAGAGATGACTTAAAAAGTAAGCTACAAAATTATCATATTTCATAATTGAGCATTAATATACTGTATTAACAAAACCAAGACTTCAAAAAAGGAATTGGTAGCAACAAAAAGTGTATTTCATTGTAAGTTACAATTGTTTCAAGACCGGTTGGACAATTTCAAGCATTATGGCCTTTGAAAATCTTCCCATAACCAGCCTTTCTCCAGACTTCTTGAATAAAAAAACACTTAACAATAGAACATTATTTAAAGGAAATGAAGCATGCGAAAACATTTATCCTGGACGCATCCTTTGTCAAGATATATATATATATATATATATATATATATAGGAAATTTATTACTGTGAGTCCAGAATGAGTTTACAAATTGTTTCAACTAGAGGAAAATCCTCATGTCTGGTGACTTGAGGTAATATCACTTGGAGAAAGTGTACCATTCCTCGTAAAATCCAGTGTAGGTTAGCCACACCGAAGAGTTCTTATTTCGGCTGCGAATACTAAATGCGATTTTGACTATTTAGTCAGGATTTACTTGTAGAGAAAATTATCCTCAGGCCAGGTTTTCAGTGTTCAGAGTCCATCTATGAATTCTGATGATGCTAGTTGGATTTTTCCTCTCTTTGAGGATTTTCCTCTAGTTGAAACAATTTGTAAACTCATTCTGGACTCACAGTAATAAATTTCCTATATACTGCTCTGACTACACATTGAGCACTTTAGTCCGGTTTTTTTTTTCACCACTGGTAAATAAATATACATATATATATATATATATATATATATATATATATATATATATATATATATATATATATATATATATATATTCAATATAAAAATACTCTCTACTCTTATATAAAGGTCATTTGTGTGTGTGTGAGTTTCTTCTGTATAGATTCCGAAACGGCTGAGCCTATCACAAATTTCACACAAAGGTAATTTATATGTCTGGCAGTGTTCTTAGGTAGTTTTGTACAGAAATTCATCCGATAAGTCTAAAAAATGAAAGAAATCCGATCTAAAAAAAAATAGCTTTTCTCTTTTATAGATAAAAAGAATATTTTTTACATGGGAATATTTTACGTTACACCGGCAAAGAGAGATAAGAAAATTTTAGCAAATCATTTCCTCTTAAAAAGAACAGATTCATTAAAATATGGAGATAAAGAGGATTTGATAACAGATTGAATGATCTCTTGTTCAAGCCTTTAGTGTATCATTTTATAATAATTTTTTTTTTATTAATTACTTCATTTCATGATAAAAGAAGAGGTACACTTTAAAATCTCTGCAAATCATTTATTCATTTGCATATTTTAAAACTAAACGTTCATCAGGAGTGACTTTTCCAAGGCATTTATCGCCAAGCCCAAATATCAGCTGACGTGATATTGTAAACAAACACAGACGGAATTTGATGAACGACATTATCATTGATATTTGGAATATTGATCTTTTGTCATTTATTTACTGTTATATTAAAGTCAATCTGGTGTGTGCACATGTGTGTGTGTGTGTGTGTGTGTGTGTGTGTGTGTGTGTGTGTGTGTGTGTGAGAGAGAGAGAGTTTCTTCCTTATAGGTTCCGAAACGGTTGAAGCAAATCTTTTTCAAATTTCACACAAAGCTAATTTATATGCCTGGCAGTGTTCTTAGATAGGTTTTTTACAAAAATGAATCCAATATCTAAAATCGAAAAAAAGCCAATCTTAAAAATAGCTTTTCTCTCTTATAGATAAAAATATTTTTACAGGGGAATATTTTATGTTACACCGTCATATATATATATGTGTGTGTGTGTGTGTGTGTGTGTGTGTGTGTGTGTGTGTGTGTGTGTGTGTGTGTGTGTGTGTGTGTGTGTGTTCAAATTTTAGGATTTGAACAGAATTCTTTATTGTTTGAAAACAAACAAAGTAAGGTGCAAACCAACAAAAAAAATTGCTAATATTTTTCCTCTGAGGAGATGAATAAACATCGAAACATCATGGGTTAAGGAAATATATTCATTAAACTGTATTCTTTGTTTTGCAAACAATAAAAAAATTCTGTATTTGAAGATTAACTTTTTCAAATCAGAAATTTTTATTCATTTGCTTCATCCTGTATATTGAGCAATTTTATTTAGCTGGGATTGTTTTATATAAAATATTACATCCAATAATATTTCGTAAGACCGAAAATTACTTGATTTGCATATCAGTAGATATATTTCATTTCATTATTCTGAAGAATATATACATACACATACATACATACATACATATATATATATATATATATATATATATATATATATAGTTTAGTAGAAATGGTAATGAATAAAAACCTGAAGAAAGTGCTCAATACTGTTGTAGAGCAAATATGCGTTTTATTTTTTATTACCATATTTTTCTGTTAAGTTACATTATTGTTTCGGCTACACGGCCGTTTTTTTTTGGCCGTCATGTAGCTTCCTCAGACTTTTACAGAGATGTTCACTTATGGTGGAATGAAAGAGTGAATGATGTCAGGGAGGGGTGCGAGGAAAGAGAAAAAATAAGAAGAGAACAAGGGGGAAAGGTGGGAGGGGGTGCTTGGTATGTCGGTAATGACATCATTCACTCTTTCATTCCACCATAAGCGAACATTTCTGTAAAAGTCTGAAGAAGCTATATGACGGCAAAAAAAAAACGGTCGTGTAGCTGAAACAATAATGTACCTATTTACTATGCCTCCCCACGGGACAGAGTTAGACACCAGGGTCGTTTTTTAACGTGGAGAAAAGGTACAAAAATAAAAATTGTCTCAATCGTGAAGGATTTCTCCTCCACCGAAAGAGAACAAATGTATATATGTATATATATATATGTATATATACAATTTTAAGAATTCAATAAATTTATAATTTATGACGTGAAATGATTAACTTTCGAATCAAAAAAATTTTATTATTCTATTTAAGATAAAGAATAGATTTGAAATATTTTAACTCCTTATCCTATAGGATTTCGATGTCTACCATCTCTTCAGGGGAGAAAATATAAGCAAATAATTATAATGGTTTACTCCTTATTTGCTAAAACCGGTAAAAATCCATACCAGTCCATTTGTTGGATAACTTTATTCTGAAGTTGATAGATAGATAGATAGATAGATAGATAGATAGATATCGTATACTATAGCAATACACAACT
>NC_136514.1:2932408-2934908 GCF_053919585.1 Euprymna scolopes
ATATATATGCATATATATGTAAATATATGTATGTGTGTATATATACATGTATATATACATGTATATATATGTGTATATATATGTGTATATATATATATTTATAATATCTTTATTTCGTTTATTATATATATATGTTTCTGTAGAAATATATTTTCTTATAATATATATCAATCCTTATTTAAGAAGCTCAATGTAATTACAGAGCAATATAGTAAACAAATGACAAAAAACTATATTTCAAAATTCATGATGTTGACCATTTTGTAATTTATTCATTTAATTCAGTTGACTTATACAATTCGTGACATTATCTGTTTCGTAGCGCAAAATCAATCACTTAATTATTATATCAATCAGGAAATCTATTATGCCCTTAACTCATCAGAAGAAATAGCAACAATCAATCCATCAAAAGGAAATAAAGTGCGATTTGACATGATTAAAATCAGAAAATTGGAAGAGAAGCTGCAAATACCTTTAATATATTTCTATTACGTCATTTTTAAATTAAAAAAAAACGGCACCACTGAGCTTAATAATCTCCAACACACACGTCACCAGTCATTGCAAAAGAATACCAAAAAGAACCAGCCATTACATTACGACCCCCAACACCTTTTTGGTAGATCCAAGACGAAAAAAGACTCCGGGAGTTAAGTAAGAAACTAAATTCGAAATAAATCCTCTAGTCAAGTGTCATGGTTCGAATTGTGCCTTACACAAAGAACAATTATTTCGAACCTGTTCCTGTCTTATCAAATGACCAACTATTGATATGATAGTCAGATCCTTCTGCTTGTGCAGTGATAAAACTTCTCAAATGCACTTGCGAGTTTAGGCTGTATAAGGATGTCTACTTTAGTCAGAATTGCACTGTTACCTCTTGAATCCGATTTTATTGATTCTCGATTTTTGAAATTTATCTGAGGCATTCCGATACAAAGCTTATCTAAGAATACTTCCAGACACAAAAAGTACATTTGTGTGAAATTTCAATGAAATCGATGGAGCCGTTTCGGAGTTCATAGGGAATGGATTCACACACACATACACGCTCATACACATACACAGACACACACTGATAAAGTTTATTTTATGTACGTAAAGAAATATAGGTAGATAGATAGATAGATAAATAGATAGATATCGTATACTATAAGAAAACACACTTGTCCCGGCGTTGTTTGGGTAAAATCTAAAATACTGATTTTCTTTTTAAATTAAATTAGCCTAGATGCCAGGTATTGCCCAGGTTTGGGGGTGTGTGTCGAGGCAGGCAGGCTCGAAACCGTACCAACGAAGTAGGAAAAGAACGTAAAAAAACGTGACGTCTTTGCCGTTGGTTTAAATTACGGCTAGTCAATCAAAAAGAGGGGATGACTTTCGAAAATATCGGCAAAAAAAAGTGAAGCCTCCCTGTAGAAAAGTGCCCAGTTGAGGGTAAAGAGATTAATGTTTTAAGCCAATTTTTCGATATTTGTCGTTCGAAGGGTCGAGCTTCAAAACAATACCAATCTCGTGATAATCCGTCCCCTCTGTCGAAAGTTTTTTGCAAACATACATACATACATTTAAACAGACAGGTGAGATTTATATTATTAAATAACAGAATATGTTTTCTGAAAAAACAAAAAGACAAAAGAAAAAAAGCAAGAGAACACATTTAACTGTACATAATTTAGGTGATTAAAATGGGATTTAACTCAGACACATATCACGGCGTTACACAAAGAAAAACATAAAATACCGACTTCATTAAAAAAGTGAAAACAAATATCGATTCCGAAAAAAAATCAAAATAGAAGCCATTTCACTTTAACGGAATTGAAACAGTAATGAATAAAATAATAAAATATTAGTGAGACTTGTGGAAATTCCACAGCGGCATCTTTTATATATATATATATATATATATATATATATATATATATATATATATATATATATATATATATATATATATACTGCTGCTGTGCTAGGCATGTGGCCGTTCAATGTGAATGGAAACCTTGCGATATTATTGTAACCCTTTTGTTAAAGCTGTAAAATTTTTATCCAAGTAATCTGGTTAATGTAATGTCAGAATATATCTGGTTATTACGGTTTATCTCGAATATCCTTATAAGAGTCAGTGACATATTTTCATTGTATGGACGCCCGGCGTGAATGGAAACCTCACGATATCATTATACCATCATTAGGCAAAACAAATATTTCCTTTGGATCCTGGCCAGAAGACCAAGAAAGTATATTTTAGTTTCATGCACAGTTTACTAATAGTATGAATTTATGTGTCTATTATAGGTCTATTATAGGTCTATTATAGGTCTATTATAGGTCTATTATAGGTCTATTATAGGTCTATTATAGGTCTAGCTGGTTAAAATTGTTTTTAAGTGGTCAAAAATAGGTCAAAATTCAAAGAAAACGTTAACCATTTTGCAAATTCATCTTTGTTTTAATTTTTAATTTTTAATTGGTATATATGCGTGTCACTTTA
>NC_136514.1:2939908-2949908 GCF_053919585.1 Euprymna scolopes
GCATACATGTTTCTGTAATCATCCGTTAATGGGGAGACTACGTCTTCAGGCCAAGAATGTCCCTCGAAAACTCAAACTCAATACAAAAAATCATTTTCTTATATCACCTACAAAAATAGAATCTTGTCTTAGAATAGTGGTAGGGGGATGGTCTGGGGGAGATGATTCTATTTTTCTAGGTGATATAAGAAAATAATTTTGTGTCTTGAGTTGAGTATTCGCGGGCATTCTTGGCCTGATCACGTAGTTTCCCAAATAACAGGTGATTACCGACACATGTATGCACATATGTAGCCATCAATATTTATATGAATAAATTAAATATATATATATATATATATATATATATGTAATTTTAGTTTTAATAATTAAATAATGAAACATTTTAGTCAAAATAATAATATATTTGAGGTTTAGAAATATAATACTAAAATTATTGGTTCAAATAATTATATGATGAAACGTTTTCTTTTCGAGATAATAAAATACGAAAATATTTTACTGCATATAATAAAGTAATAAATGGTGTTTAGTTCAAGTAATACCATTGTTTCCGTCAAGCTATGTTCATGTTCCGATCTATCTCCTCTGGAATCCTTCGACCACGCCGTTGTAGCAGTTAAGATAAAAATGAAATGTAATAAGTCTTCAGACGTACCTCTCCACCGTACTGAATATTGATACTCTATGGCTGACGGGAACAGCTTCTGTACATTCATACCTGCTATACCTCTGCATTCCATGTTTAAAAAGGATGTGTCCTCTATAGTATCATACCTGACCGAATGGTTAATTGTAGGCATAGACGGATTAAAACCATCCAAAAAGTTCCAACAAAAACCTTACAGCCAGTCATGGTTCTCCCCACAATGTGCTGCTGCCATCGCGCACAGAAATCACTTTTTCCATAGCTACCAACGTAATAGATGTACTGAGACTAAAGCTGCTTTCAGCACTGCCAGCAACCATTGTAAAAGAGTAATAAAAAATGCAAGAGAGCTATATGCTAAGTCCGTTAAATCCAAAGTAGCTGAGCAGCGGCTTGGTTCCCACTAATTTTGGCAAATAGCAAACAGGATCCTGAACATAAGCGTGCATTCTATCCCAACCATCATCAATAGACCTGAGGTCATTTCGTCAGCATTAGACAAGGCCAAACTATTTGCCAAGAACTTTGCAGCTAATTCTACCCTATGCGACAAAGGCCATCAACTCCCCGTATTTCCTGCTATAACAGACAACACGCTATGCAACATACAAATATCTGTGCGTGAGATCGCCAAGCTAATCAAGAACCTTGATTCCAATAAAGCAACTGGCCCTGACGGCATTCCAGTTATAGGGCTTCCTTTCCAGGGCAATTGCTCTTGACATATCAAAGGCCTTCGATAAGGTATGGCATAAAGGCCTACTTCACAAGATTTCCAGCTTCGGTATCACTGGAAATGTTTTTTTAATCATTAAATCATTTCTCTCTGATAGGTTCATAAGAGTAGTGGTTGATGGGCAGAAATCAGAGGCCCACAGTATTAATGCTGAATCCCTCAGGGGTCAATCCTGGGCCCAACTCTCTTCCTGATCTACATCAATGATCTCCTAAAAAAAATACTTAAATCATTCGTTGATATCTATGCTGATGACACGCCCATCTATGGCAACACATCAAAGGCTGTAAATGACAAAGTTCTCTCTGATTCTCTCTCCTCTGATCTTGAGCATGTGGTACAGTGGGGGAAGAGGTGGCTGGTCACTTTTAATGCATCCAAAACCAAGCTTCTATCTTTACATCATCTATGCTCTGATCCCCATCTGGCGTCAATTGAAATGAATGGCTCTCGTCTTGGGGAGGCTCCATGTTTTGACAAGCTTCTGGGTTTTACCTTTAATCCTGATCTGAAATGGAGCACGTACATCAAATCTGTTGCCAAGGACGCTGGGAAAATGGTGGGATCCTTCTACCGCTCCAGAAGATATCTCACTACTGATGCAATTCTCTATCTGTATAAAAGTCAAGTACGTCCAAGGATGGAGTACTGCTGCCACATCTGGGCAGAAGCTGCTAAAAACAGCCTATCCTGCCTTGACAGAGTACGAAATAGACTTTGTGGCTTGATGGGGGATGACCTTTTCTCTTCCCTGCAGCCTCTCTCCCACAGAAGAGACGTTGCGGGCCTGTCTCTGTTTCATCGTTATTTCCATGGCAAGTGCTCGTCTGAGCTCCATTCTCTGCCCCCCCCCTGCCAATCTTTCACGAAAAACACCCGACTAGCTGAAACCACTGTCAGTAATTTTCCCCACTCTTTATCCGTGCCTTTATCAAAACATACATTCCATGAACAAAGTTTCTTTCTTAGAACTGCACGGCTGTGGAACTCTCTGGATGTCTTCAAGTCCAACACAAACAAATTCCTGATGAACCGCCCCCTTATGTAATGGAACCTTATCAAATCCCTAATACTAACTATGACTACGATACTATCACGATAACCCTTATCCCCAAATGGCTCCTGGGTCTTGATAAGTGGTGACCCCCATGTAAAAAAGAAATAAATAAAATAAAATAATCAGAATTTATTAATAGTTATAATTTATTAATAATTATAATTTATTACTAATTATAATTTATTAATAATTATAATTTATTACTAATTATAATTTATTAATAATTATAATTTTTTTCTAATTATAATTTATTCATAATGTATTTTATTAAGAATTATGGTTTATTTATAATTATAATTTATCAATAATAATGATTTATAAATTATAATAAATTATTAATAATTTTCATTTATTTATAATTAGCGGGGATACCCGACGTTGCCCGAGTGTGTGTGTGGGGGTGTAAAGCCAAACAAAAAGTAAACTTAACCCTGTTTAAATATTAAAGAACGATGTTAAACTTCTTAAAAAAATAAAACCAAAAACAGCCATTTTAAAAATGGAAACAAAATCTTTGGTAGGTATAAAAGCAAAAAAAAGGGTGGGGGTTTGTGGCAGATAGGTCTGAACCTGAAGCCTTGAGGCCAACGAGCGTTACGACGATGTAAGCAATTGCTATTCAGCAGTCAACATTTTCTGCGGGACAGTTTTTAATGAGGTCAAAAATCCGGGTTGTTTATGTTTACCATATTTGGGGAAAACCAGCTCCCCTGTTTATTAGGGGAGTGCCATGACGAAAGCAATTGTCTCATATGACGGTGAAAAACTGACATTGACCAAACGTTTACATCGCTTTTCGGAGTGGGCCGGAGAATTAACGATTGCGTAATGTTTTACCTTAACGTGATTTGCGCTGCAAGTCAGTTTCTGTTCTGTTTCCCCCGTCCCATCATTCACTTTTTTATACTGAAAAGCAAAATAAATATGCGGCGATCGAAAACTCTGGAAAAAATAGCGCGTGAAAGCCTGGCAAATTACATACACATGCAAACCCCGTTCATAACTCGTGGATATTATAATTTAGGCAGCATACAAAAAGTTTTAAGAAGGAGCGAGCCGACTGAAAAGCCCCACGAAAAAAGCCTTTTGCGAACATAAAAAGCAAACATACATACATTTTCACTTTTATATTTACAGATCATGATTTATGAATAATTATAATTTATTAATAATTATAATTTATGAATAATTATAATTTATGAATAATTATAATTTATTGATAATTATAATTTATTAATAATTATAATTTCTTAGTAATTGTAATTTTTTAATAATTATAATTTATTACTAATTTTTATTATTTATTAATTATAATTTATTAATAAGTATGATTTATTAATAATTATGATTAATTATAATGATAATTTTATAATAATTATAATTTATTAATGATTATGATTTATAAATAATTATTATTTACTAATAATTATGATTTATTAATAATTATGATTTATTAATAATTATAATTTATTAATAATTATAATTTATTAATAATTAGATTTATTAATAATTGTGATTTATTAATGATTATAATTTTTTAATAATTATAACTTATAAATCATTATGATTTTTAAAAACTTCTCTTTATAATTAATTATTATTAAATTATTATTACAATTTATTAATAATTAAAAGTCATTAATTATTATTAGTTATTAATATTTATGATATTTTAATAATTATAATCTAGTGATAATTATAATTTATTAATAATTATAATTTATTAATAATTATAATTTATTAGTAATTGTGATTTATAAAATATTATAATTTAATTATAATTATTATTTAATAATAATAAAAATAATTTATTAATAATTATGAGTTGTAAATAATTATTATTTATTTTTTATAATTATAATTTATTAATAATTATAACTCATTAATGATTATAAATTATTAATAATTTCATTTCTTAATAGTATAATTATTAATAATTATAATTTATTAATAATTATGATTTAATAATAATAATTTAGAAATAATTTTAATTTATTAATAATTATAATTTTCTAATAAATATAATTTATTAATAATTATAATTTATTCATAATTATAATTTAGTAATATTGTAATTTAGTAATAATTATAATTTAAAATAATTATGATATATTAATAATTTTGATTTACTAATAGTTATAATTTATTAATAATTTATATACATTTATAAAAAAGGCAGTTATTTACAGTCTATATAATTACACTTTATCTTAATTTAAACAATAAAAACATCAATTAATTGAAATACATACGTTGTCTCAGGAATTATCTTTCTCTTTGTTAAGAAGAAGGTCTTGTATCATCCGTTGAGTGGGATGTTGTATTTTGCTTAAAGCAATGTGAGAATTGTATAAAGGAGTTGTCTTTTAAGGCTATCAGAATGAAACTTGTGGACGAAAATCCCTTCGTCAGAGGAGAAAATGAAATCGTACATATATGCGTGCATACACTTAAATATATACACATATATATGCATATATATGCATATATATGCATATATATATGTGTATATCTATTTATTTTATTATTGATTGAATAATTTATTTATTTTTATATCTTTCAATCTCATTGAGTGAGAAAACCATTGTTGGTTGATTGGTTGGTTGATTGATTAATTGATTGATTGATTGATTGATTGATTGATTGATTGATGTCTTTTTTATTCTAGAAACTAGAAAACCAACCGACACTGATACCTGCATTCTACGAAATTGATCCAGCAATCATATAAAATTGTTCAAACTAACATATTCAATATATCAAATACTGTGTGCGGTATGCAACGAGTTCTATATTGGCAGCACAGTAAGACCATAAAAACGCATTACAATCAAGGTGTTCTTATTTCATAAAACCACCAAATATACACAAAAAAAATACTAGCCACAAAATGAAACCAAAGTAATCTGAGACTAAAGGAAGCACTGTTAATGAAGAAACTTAAATAAAAAAAATAAACAACAGAGCGTAACTAAATTGCAGCTCCGTTATATAAACACAGGAATATTTACAGCACTCTTAACATGCATCCATTACTTACGATAACAAACAAATATTTCTGTCACATCCTTGATTACTACCCCTAATAATATATAATAAATTAACAAGCAATCTAGATAAAACGCAAAGACAAGAATAAATGGATAAAATAGAAGCACTAATATGGCCAACCACAAGCTACTGCGTGGTCTAGATTTTAATTACCATATATATACAATATAGTAGCCCTGCCATTGTGCATTTGCTTAGAGAATGGTCTCATCGGAAGTTAATTCAAGGTTCGAGTCCATTATTATAAGGCAGATAACGTCAGTCCAGGAAAATGTTTACATTCAGGAAAATGTTTACATCCAGGAAAATGTTTACATTCAGGAAAATGTTTGAATCCAGGAAAATGTTTACATTCAGGAAAATGTTTACATTCAGGAAAATGTTTGCATTCAGGAAAATGTTTACATTCAGGAAAATGTTTGCATTCAGGAAAATGTTTACATTCAGGAAAATGTTTACATTCAGGAAAATGTTTACATCCAGTAAAATGTTTACATCCAGCAAATGCTTATTAGTGACATGACAACAAGAATAAAATGGAATCGAAAGAGAATTAAGCCATCTCCAGCTGCTTTAAAAAAAACTGTCTTTGTCGCAAACATTACTCATTTGTCGAAGATGAGGAATGAGGACAGAAAAATGTCTTTTCTGCTTAAAATTTTAAAAAAATTAAATATTGTACTTGGTAAAGCGAAGCTACCCGGTTTTTTTCTTTTCCAAACAAGGTCGTGTTAGATGTTAGTCACGCATAAAAATAAAACTTTACTTTAGTAATTCATAAAAAATTAACTTCAATTTAGTAATTCATAAAAATAAAACTTTACTATAGTAATTCATAAAAATTAACTTCAATTTAGTAATTCATAAAATAAAACTTTAGTAATTAATAAAATAAAACTTTCCTTAAATGATTCATAAAGATTAATCTTTAGTAATTCATAAAAATAAAACTTTAGTAATTTATAAAAATAAAACTTTACTATAGTAATTAATAAAAAATAACTTTAATTTAGTAATTCATAAAATAAAACTTTAGTAATTCATAAAATAATACTTTACTTTAGTAATTCATAAAATAAAACTTTACTTTAGTAATTCATAAAAACAAAACTTTAGTAATTCAAAAAAAATCTTTACTTTGTAATGCTATGACTCTTTAGTCTGTGATCATAGCGTAGTAGCTGTGTTAACTGTGGCAAGCAGGGCAAAGGGTAAAAAGATTATTATTATTATTATTATTATTATTATTATTATTATTATTATTATTATTATTAATTGATTCGAGCGACGGCTGGTCGCTGGATCAATTATTATGATTAAAAAAATAAACAATTAAATTGGGAAGAAATAATTGACATATAAATTGCAAAAGGAATATGAAAATAGAAAACAGATGTACACATTATTTTTGGGTTTGCATAAACAAATAACTAGATTGGGGTTACAGTGGTCTGAGACATGTAATGATGTGACGTAAAGAAACACGTGATTCATGTAGATTTGGGGAGATTCTAAGCAGGTGTTAGCTGGACATCAGAGAAAACGGACGACTTAAGATGACGTGGAAAGCGGCGTCACTTCGGACAGCCAAGATGTAAAGAACGTGTAATCTCTGAAAATGCCGGCCAGAATATTCATAAATTATTCAGGTGTGTGTTGTGTTATTTACGTCTGTAAAAAAAGAACTGCTGTCTACAACTGTTTCGATACATTCACGTCAATTGTTTCCTGTTAAAACTGTTGCATAAATATAAAAATAAACACACTAGACGATCAATTAAATGATACGACGTATATACATACACGCATTTACACGTACACGAATATGCAGATAAAATATAAAACCTAACTATTAAACATATACATATTCACATACAACATATGCCACGTTTTATAATATATATCCTACGTGACCGTATAAAAACTTTAGTAATTCATAAAAATAAAACTTTAGTTTAGTAATTCATAAAATATAACTGGAAATAAATAAATAAATAAAAATTCGGGTCAGCATTTTTTTTTTTTTTTTCACAAAACGTTTTTATTACTGCTATTTTATTACTGTTATTTCGGTACCACTTAAATGTCTCTCGCTGCCATGTGTCATTTTAGCTTCCTTTCTCCTTCCTCCGACTGCACAGCCCGACTATTTCTCATCTTTGCATTTACACGCCTATTTTGTTCGACATTCTATCTTTTCTCTCCCGAGCACCTATCGCAATTTTTTCTCTTTTTTCTTTTATCTTCTCGCGCCCACTTCCTAATTTTCATATACCCATTTTTCAACTACTTCTGCTGTTAATCTCTTCGCAAGCCATTTCCCTGCTGCTATTTTCCCCGCACTCATGCGCACTGTTACAGCAGCTTCCTGAATCAATGATTAACTAAATGCTTATACCAAATTGTTATGTATCTGTGGGAGGGGGGGATAATGCTGATTAAGTGTATATATCCTTGTGTATATGGTACCTATATAATTGTCACATGGTCGTGACCGTCTGTCTTTTGCGTGTGCACATGTGTGTAACTGTCATAGATGTGTGTGTGTGTGTTTGCATATGCGTTTGTGTGGGGGGGGTGAAGATCTCAAGACATGTACCTTATTCTTGTTCTTGGTCACCTTGGATGTCTTCAAGTCCAACATAAACAAATTCCTGATAAACCGCCCCTTTAAGTAAGACTCTTATCAAATCTTCATTACTAACGATTACTACGATATTGTCCCATTGACTACTGTACATGCAATAACCCTTATCTTCGAGTGGCTTCCGGGCCTTGATAAGCGGTGACTCCCATGTAAAAAAAATGCCACCTTGCGACGAGTTATGCTTGCAATTCAAAAACCAAGATTTTATTCTTTGACAGCGTAGTCTCATATCGCTGACTTTATTCAGATGTTTTTAATTCTTTTTTCGTTTTCTTATCTTAAATTAAGATTGTCTCGTTACTCTAGATTGCAGATTCTCGAGTTCGAACTGGACTGTCTCGAACTGACTGAAAAAATGCATATGCGTCCCTATTAGTCTAAATGTTTGTGGGGACTGTAATCTCTTTTAATTAACTTGCACTCAAATACACTCACTGACCTATCCGATGGTCCCTTTGCTGCATGCCGGTGTACGCGTCATCAAAGGAAGTCAATGTGTTTGATCTATGTAAGCCTCGACCTTTCGACCTCTTTGTACTCAGCTTTACACAAACAAGTTGGGTTCAACTCAGTACTGCGGTAACCGTATTATTGACGCACGACAAAATTATGAATCGCAATAAAACATAATGTGAAAATAGAGTGAAACAAAAGAATTAAGAAAGAATTTAACTTGAAAATTTACCAGCGACAGTTTATTACGATCGAATAGGATTTTACAATGGACCATTTCATAAAAAATTAATACATATATTCATTCAAAAAACATAATTATTAATATTTCCTTTTTGTTTAACATTCTTCTATATTACCCCGGACAACACCGGGAAATGGGTCCTGCTAGTTAATAATAAAAGGTAGGATTAATCAAGAGTTCTCTTTTATTTTTATTTATTAAGATTAAAGTCACAGAATTTCACAAATCTGCCTTTTTTTTTGCATACATTGTAACGACTACTCACACGTCTTTGTATACAGAAATATTTGAGCTTTAACAATATCTGAGAAACATGAATGGCAATCCAGTTGTCCTCTTGTAACAGCAGCGATGTGCGGATAGCAGCTGTTTGCAAATAACCGAGCCGTGTGCGAGGTGATGCTACGACAAGGAAAAGGGAGAAAGATAATAAAAAGACGAAAGAGTGCGTAGATTGATGAAAACAGAGAAAATGAAAGACGGAGAGGTGAATTTCGCTGCTTGTAAATAACAAATGGTGTGTGCTTTTATATTTGTGTGCTTTTATATTTGTGTGCTTTTATATATGTGTGCTTTTATATATGTGTGCTTTTATATTTGTGTGCTTTCATATTTGTGTGCTTTTATATATGTGTGCTTTTATATATGTGTGCTTTTATATTTGTGTGCTTTTATATTTGTGTGCTTTTATATATGTGTGCTTTTATATTTGTGTGCTTTTATATTTGTGTGCTTTTATATTTGCATTACATTTGTATTTTGTCTTTGTCTGAAGATCAGCCATTTTAGAATACCTTTTAACAAAGTACAGTTGAAGTTTGTCCGAATAGTTATGAAACAATTGGAACACAAAGAAATGCATAGCATAATAAAACACATGTTGTGATATATGATTGCCTTGGTTATTGTGAAATTATTATATATATATATATATATATATATATATATATATATATATATATATATATATATATATATATATATATATAATCAAGAAGTAAACATTAAGTTTACAAGCCAAAAGCTCCTGTAAACTTAAAGCGAATATAAATATTAATATTTATATAGTAATTCCAAGTAAATAAAAAAAGCTCAATACAATCAAATTAGGAAATAGAGCTTGCCACAAATGATCACAAATTTAAATTATAATTTACATGACT
>NC_136514.1:2954908-3004908 GCF_053919585.1 Euprymna scolopes
TAGGATCGTCGAGTAATATAACGTTGCTTTATTTTAATCGCTTCCCCCATTGTTTTTCCCCCCACATGTAATGCAACATTATTTTTTTTTCTTTAAGAGGCGGTGGTTATTTTGGCCTGGCAGACCAACACAAAGCCTACCCTAAAACTATAATTTCTTCATATCTGGGGAAACTATTCATTTCATAGAATTTTAACTGTTATTTTCATTTTCAGCACCATCGTAAACCTTTAATAATAGTAATTTTAAAGGATTTTTTGTGGGTGAAAAGATGCAGTATTTTTACCAATATTTCAATCAGTCATTTGTTTTCATAGTTTTGCACTTACACGCCTCAACCCCTTGGAAACACTTCAAACGAACTACGAAAATGCCATTTTTACATCTCCAACACATTTGAAAATAATTTCTGACGAGGACGCTTCACAGAACGTCTGAAACGCGTAAAAACGATTTCAATGATTTAAAAACATTATTACAATGATCCAAACAGAATTCTCAATGAAAAATCAAGACACGGAATAATAAAATAATGTTAAAAAATACATATTGTTGGTGACTACCCCCTTATTTAAATACACATCTTTCTTTCGTTGGAATTTCTTAACCCATTATATATATATATATATATATATATATATATATATATATATATATATATAAAAGTGAACATGTCTGTATCTGTCTGTCTCTGTGCCTGTCTGTCTGTGTACATTTCCCTACGCAATAACTCTGTCAATTTTAAGTCTACAGACTCGAAATTTGATAAACAGGATATTGAGATTTGGAAAAATCTATGTGATCGGTTTTCGGCCAGAAATTTGGCTGTTAAGGGGTCAAAGTTCAACGATTTTACCTTTGATAACTCTACCAAACACCTCCGACAATTTTGGGTCTAAACACTTGAAATTTTAGATATAGGTTCATGGACATGGATCTAACTTAATAACTTGATTTGAGCCCAAAACAATAAATGCTAAGAGGTCATAATAGGGGTCAAAGTTTTAAAAATTTACCGTTTTTTTTCCTTTGCTCAACATACACCTCCAAACACCCGGGCAACTCCAGGCTGAAATGCTAGTATATATATATATATGGAAAACAATTCGTGCGAACAGTTCATTCAGAATTCAACATAAAGATAAAAAATAACCAACCGTATTTAAAGAAGAAGTCCAGTTTAATTTATATATATATATATATATATATATATATATATATATATATATATATATATATATATATATATATATATATTTAAAAGAGTGTAGCCATCAACAATTGTGGGGTTTTTTTTAAAGGTTTTCATCATATTTTTATTTTAAAATATTTTTATAACGCGTTTCGAGCTTAGGGTGTGCTCTCTTCAGATATTTTCGTAAAAAGTTTTTCTTTAAAATGGGAGTTTGTAGATATGCCTCCGCTGATATTAAATATGTTTTTCATAGTGATGCGATGCGTGTGTTCAGTGTTTAGACATTCTGTCTCCAACTGTAAGTTGTTCACTGTGACCGGTCAAAGTTAGTTTCAAAGAGTGTTTTTTAGTCCATATATATATATATATATATATATATATATATATATATATATATATATATGTATATATATATATTAGAAGAAGTACCCGTCGTTGACTAGGTTCAAAAACAGTCTACAGAAAATGGACTGTGATTGATGAAAGTATGATAGGTTACGAAAAGGAGGGGGTTGTAAAGAGATAGGTTTTGATACTCAAAAATTTTACCCTAAGCAAAATATGATGAAAGTAAAGATAATTTTCGTGAAAATATATATTTTTATATCAACTTTGGTTCCATTCGTAGCCAAGAGTGACCAACAAAATGATGATTCCTTACAAAGAGAAAATGTTATATATATAATAATATAAATATACAAGAGATAAATGTTACCATGGTCAATAAAAGTTACTTTTATGGTAGAAAAGTTCATTGGTTTGTATTTTTAAGTAGTTTGTAATAAAATTTTCTTTTAATTCACAAACCGATTAAAAAAAAAATCAAAATGGCAGCGACTTTTAAATGGAGAGCCCCGTTTTCAATTTGAAGGAGGGGCACCTGAGCATTCCGTGCTAACAATTTAAGAGAATTCCGTCAACGTAAGGAACATTTATAAACATATTTTGATGTTTTCCGTTATTTTGTGCTTGAGGAATATTCGATTATGGCATGTGTAGTTTAGATAAAAATTCATTTAAGTAGTTATCGCCTCAAATTTCGTTTTAATTTCGGTTCGCTGAAATTATTTCAAGTAAAGAGCATTAAAAACTATTTCAAAACAAAAAAAAAACATGAACTGAACTTTTATTGACTATGGTAACATTTATTTCTTGTATATTTATTTTTTCGGGTAGTCGTTTGTTGGCTTTTCTGCTAAACACTCTTACTAAATAATATCGACGAAAGAAAACAAAAACAGTTTTGAAAAATAATGAAGCTTTACTTTAGTAAAATAATCCAAAATAGCAAAATGGGATATTAAAAAAGTAAACACGTAATTACTTTAGTTTTTTAAAGCAAAGAATCGATATAAATATGAATAAGAAGAAAATGGCGCCCTTTTCGAGCAGAACAGCTTCGTTTTAGTTTTACAGTATTGAACAGTGTAGTACTGCGCCGTCGGATTCAGTGTTGTACTATCGTCATGTAAAGACCATGCAGAAAGGGTTTTAATCAACTGAATTTCTTCTAGTACACTGACAAAAAAAGCTTAAAAAGATATATAAATAAAAATAAAAAGATTATGTTAATGTTTTTAAAAAGACATGTAATCACATGAGCAGGATTTTTTCCTTCTTTTGACACGATAATAAGTAACGTTCTTATTTTTTATTATTTATCTATTTATCTATTTTTGAAAGAGTGGCACGTGCAAGTGAAGAAGGAAAGAAACAGAGTTATGCAAAATTTGTGTCGAGAATTGTTTAAAGTTCCGACTTCTTTTTTTGGCTTTCACTTTAATAAGAACGTGAATTTATGAGGTGAATTTATTCGACACAATAGGATTCAACGCAAAAAAATAAAAAAGCTAACGTGAATTAAGATTAAAGTTAAGATGTTATTGTGGATTCTCACGCCTTTTAAAAAACCTTGTTAAACTTTGTGACATATTTACATTGTATGGAGGTCAGGCGCGAATGAACACTCAATAATTTTATTATAACATATTTCTTCAAACTGAAACATAATTATCAAAGTATGCATACGTAAATAGATATGAAAAGTCTTTGTTAAAGTTTGTGCCATATTTCCATGGAGTACAGGCGCGAACGCAGACCCCACAATTTTATTATACCATCCCTATTTAAGTTGAAACATACTATTCAAAGTATTCTTATGTACATCTATATCAAAAACCCTTGTAAACGTTTTTTTTTTAATTTTTTTTCCATATTTTGGGGACCAGGCGCGAACGCAGACCCCACAATTTTTATGAACCTTCTTTCTGCCAGATCAAACATACCCATTCCTGATCCTCGATACATCTTCTATCATTATATGCAATCAGTTTTTTAAAATAGTCAACCATATAGGAGCCTATTCGTGATCAGACACACACACACACACGCACACACATACACAGAGACGTTCAGTTATATATATATATATATATATATATATATATATATATATATATATATATATATATATTACATTTTCACCCCAAACAAGGCACATTGCCACTTTGGTGTAGGGGGCTACTATCAGGGGTAACAACTACTGGGGTACTATGTAGGGATTTGGGCAGCAAGATGTCGGTTCACGTTACACTTGAACTTCTGCACGTCAGTACTGTTGGAGAAGCAGTGACCTGGAATGGAATTCCAAAGTCTGGCGGTTCTGGGGAAGAAACTATTGAAGTAGAAAGATCTTTTACATCTAGGGATCTCTACAGTGTGGGGGTGGGATTTAGCAGCCTGTCGGGTTTGTCGAGGGTGCTAACGTCGTGGGGGCACGAGTGATTGCAGTTCGTCAGAGCATTCACCATTAAAATACTTGTAGAACAGGCAGAGGGATGCAACATTTCGTCGATGGGACAGAGGCTAAAGCTTAGATGCCAGTTCAGGGCCTATTAGGTTTGCAATTCTCTTTTGAACCTTGTCAAGGAGCGAGAGAGTAGTAGCAGATGCACCAGCCCACATATATATATATATATATATATAATGTGTGTGTTGTGGGGGGGGGGCTGGTGCATCTGCTACTACTCTCTCGCTATATTGTTGAGTCAAATGATATTAAAAAGCATGGAGCTTTTTGTTTGATTATTTCCTTTTTTACGTTTTCCAATCTCCGAATTTTTATCAAAATTGTATAAGTTGGATTCATATGTTTGTTTTTGCATAGCGAGCGCTTTCGACTGAAACATTTCCATCATTCTCATGCAGATTATATCATTTAATTTCTTAAAATTATTTTTTTTAAATTACTTTTTTTTATTACGATATTACATGTGCTAAAATTTGTATATTTTGTGTTTTTGGTCAGGTGTTGAGCTGGTTAATTGAATGGGTGGACAATTTTTAACGGGGTGGGGGGTTAATATTAACGTTTACATTGTGCTGAATTACATTTACATTTTTATGCATATTATTTAGAATTTACGAACCTTAATAAAATGTATAAAAAAATTTTTAATGAATAAATTGTAAAATAAAAATAAATTTTAATAAAACATATTTACCAATTTGCTGCCATTCTTTTGGAAAACTGAAAAACAAATAATTTTTAAATGTAAATAAAATGTATTATAAAATGTACAAAACCGACTGGAATTATTAATGACATCGTTCAATACTATCGTAATGTTCGGTTTAATGTCCATTTTACATGTTGGCATGTTTTAGACGACTTTTAGAAATTGACTTGAGCGATAACCAAACATCAGAAGTCGTTTGGCCGACACCTCTCGATTTTGTGAAGATGACAACTAAAATAACTCACGCCCCAAAAATGTTGCGAATGAAGCTTAACCGACACGACAGTGAGTAGTGTTGGTCTCTATGATTACAGACTTACTAAGAACACTAAACACACATTAAACACACATTAAACACACACTAAACACACATTAAACACACACTAAACACACACTAAACACACACACCTAAAATTTTTACGTGTGTGCCTCTTTTCCCTTACCGCGAACATTTTCAGGAATATACTTACAACTTTTCCAAAGAGCTAGTAATTAACCCAATATATATATATATATATATATATATATATATATATATATATATATATATATATATATGTATATATATATATATATATATATGTATATATATATATATATATATATATATATATATATATATATATATATATATATATATATATATATATATATATATATATAAGTTTCGTGGTTAAATTTTAAATTCTGAAAAAAACAACATATAGAGACATATATTCGATTTAAGAATTTATTGTTTGACGAAAGGAATATACAGAAGGGGTATTTTTTTATTATTAAAATATTTAATATTATTAAAATATTTAATATTATTAAAATATATTTTATATATTTCTGTATATTCCTTCAAACAAAAAATTCTTAAATCGAAAATATGTCTCTATATGTTGTTTTTTTTCAGAATTTAAAATTTAACCACGAAACTTATATATTGCTCTATTCTTAAATAAATAGTGTGGAGATTTGATGAAGTGTTTACTTAAGGGGGCGGTTCATTATGAATTTGTTAACGTTGGACTTGAACACATCCAAGTTGTAGTCAGGTAGGAAGCAGGCAGACGGAACAGAGTTCCACAGGCGTGCAGTTCTAAGAAAGAAGCTTTGTTCATGGAATCCACGTTTTGATTTAGGCACAGATAAAGAGTGGGGGAAATTTTTGGCTAGGATCACCTTGAAAGTATTACTTTAAGTAATATCTATCAGGATCTGTCATCTGAATTCTATCAGTGTTTTATCACGCTTATATATATATATATATATATATATATATATATATATATATATATATATATATATATATATATATATATATAGTCTTTGAAGTTTTTAACATTTGAAACTATACAAAAATTATTTTTTATCATTCGTTAAAAAAAACAAAAAACCATCTAGTCAGTAAGTCATTTAATCACCTGCAATCACTGCATCAACTCTCGAATTTACTATAATACCAATTTTTATTTTTCAAGGGATCATCAGTTGTTTACCATGAAACACTGTTTCGGGGATTTAAAAACAAAACAGTGTAGTACATCATGGCTCCCCAGCAGTGTTGATCAAACACCACCACCCTTAATCTTAGGAAGAAGAGAAGTTACAAAAATTTTGATCCAATTTCCTATTCTTAATTGCAATTACTAACCTTTTAATAGTATAAAAATGAATTTCTTACCTGTGCGATTCATCAATTTCCACATTTAAAATGGATACATTTTTTAATTTATCAGTCTTGTATTCATAAGATTTGGATTAATCCATTTAACTACTTATCACCCCCACTATAGTTAGTAGTTTGTATATTTACATTCTTATTTATTTAAAATTAGATATATAAAGGTTAAAAATATTTTATTTTTACATATATACATTTTTTTTTTTATATATATATAAATTTATTATATGTAATTATAAATACATTTATACATTGCTAATATAGTTTTGGATTTCCTTTATTAATATAGTCTGGTTTATCTTAAACGATTCAAAAGCATCAGGATAACGAACAAATGCTTTATTTAACTGTTTAAATATTTTATTTTTATCTCCACCTTGTTTTATCATCCTTATTACTAAGCTAGAAACTGGTGGTATAAAATCTGTTAATTTTAGAGTAACACGAGCTATTCTCAAAAACTCTGACGTAATGGTTCCATAAAACACAAAAACAGGGCAGGTGCTATCCTTATGGGGCATACGTACTATTTTAAAGGGGAATGCGTTTCTTTTATCAAATATTTTATAAAGAAAAATCCCATCCTCAATTTTTATATCTAAATCCAGAAATGTAGACTGTTGTCCTCTCTCTCTCTCTCTCTATATATATATATATGTATATATATATATATATAGTAAGTTATAAAATATATATGGCGATTAAGCTACACTGAATATTCCGCATTTCATCCACTCTAGCTTAATCGCAATATATATATTTTATAGCTTACTAACTAGCTCTGCCTACGCATTGAGCACTTTTGAAGTAAATACTTAAAGTTTACGCATAAATTTATACTTTCATATATTAATTTTATGTGAGTAAATGAAGTAGTTAATATATATATATATATATATATATATATATATATATATATATATATATATATATATATATATATATATATATATATATATATAATCATAATATTTTCCTCCGAGGAGACGTATGAACATCGAAAACTCATGGGTTAAGGAAATACATTTTAATATACTGTATTCTTTGTCTTGCATACAATAAAATTTCTATATATTATAAATTTAACTTTTTCAAATCACAAATTTTAAATTCCTAAATAATGATGCGACTGAGGTAAAATAGTTTCGCTTGCTTTTTTCCTTATAAAGGAAATGTTTTCCATAATGTTTTATTGTTAAAGTGTTTTTTTATTCCACAAGTCTGAAGAAAGGCTGTTCTTGTGAAAATTTTCAAACGACATAATGTTTGAATTTGTCCAAATGGTCTTGAAACAATTGTAACGAACAATGAAATACACTTTTTGTTGCTATCAACCCATTCTTTGAAGCCTTGGTTTTTGTTAAAACAGTATATATATATATATATATATATATATATATATATATATATATATATATTTGTTTCGCAAGTAGAATGAAAAGCATATCTTATTTTTCTTTTATTAATATTATTGGAATCTTTTCTTTTTTTCCTTGTACACATTTTTGTGAATTATTCCATGGATTTCTGCCTTTGGATTATTATGGACCATCTTCTTCCAATTACGGGATTTCCTTGGATTTTACTTGTACAAATGGAAATTCAATTAACTTTCTTGAAGTTATATATTTGGATTTTACCGTCACTGGATTTTTTATTTTCTATCAAACTATCCATTCATGTGTAATCACCTTTTTCTTCACTATATTCTCTCTGCTTCACTTTTTTTGTTTTCAAGTAAGATCTTTGACTTACTTGTTGTTTCATCAAATACTTTTGCATGCAAAATCCGATCCCACATTTTGCTAATTCCTACCCTCTGATGAGAAGGAAAGTATTTCTTCGAAACTCCACGGATTAAGGACTATCCACTTATCTAGGGTTTCCTTTAAATATGTCGTTTAAATATGTTTTTAACTCTTTTTCAAAGTGTTTTTAACATATTTTATTAACTGTTTGCTCATATTATAAGCTCTATTTCCTATTTGGTTTTATCGAGCTTTTACATCTGGCTGAGATAATTTTATAAATATTAATTCTTTAATATTTATAATATACTTTAATTTTACCATCTTGGATCATTTTGGTGAATTTAATTGTAATTTTTATTTCATATATATATATATATATATATATATATATATATATATATATATATATATATATATATATACACACATATCTATATATATAAAAATGTAAATTTGGTTCGTTACAAGTGAATAAAACCATATTTCTACATTACCAATTTATTTGAAATTTTCAGACAACCCATCTTTAGAGTCGAGGGATGTTTTTATGTTATTAAAATAAATTTTCCTCGCGAATTATTAAAATATTAAATAAAATAAATATATTTTTGTAACTGTTAGTGCGAAACTGTTCTGTTGATAAAACTGAACTTCCGGTTCGATTCATTTCACAGCCACGAATTGATGAGAGGAAGTAGATTTCATTTTCTGTTTACTCGATAAGTAAAAAAAAAACATAATTCATTTGTTTGTCTTCCAAATTTTTTAATTTAAACATTTTTTCTTTATTATATAAGGCAAAAAAAAAAAGTTTGTCGCTTGCTTTTTGAGTTTTCATTTGTTTTTTTTTTTGCTTTTCGATATAAGGTTGGTTGGTAGTGCTAATGCAAAGAGTGGTCCGCGCTATTTTTTACATCGTATTTCCAGGTTTAATTAAAGTTTTATTATATGTTTTTTTATTCAATTGTAAGGTTAAAATACAGATTAGGTACAAAACACCCTCCACCCATGTTAAGAATGGCTTTTTAAATAATAACGTTATTATTTCAACACGGATCACTCTCTGCATGAGTACTGTACTTTCACCTAACAATTTAATAAACAAAACATGGTACTTATGCAGAGAAAGTACCATAATAATATAATAATAGAATAATAACGTTATTTAGAAAGCCATTTTTAACATGGGGAGGACATTTTGTTACTATTCTATACTTTCACCTAACAATTTAATAAACAAAATATGGTACTTATGCAGAGAAGGTACCGTGCTGAAATAACGCTGTTAAGAAAGCCATTCTTAACATGGGAAAGGGAGAATGTTCTGTAACTATTTTATATTTTCACCTAACAATTTGATAAACAAAAGGGTTATCCTGACGCTGTGCACTTCTTTATTTACATTGGAAGTGACGTCACACAAATCTTTTAATACGGATGGCAACAATTGTAAAAATAATTTGTTTTATTTTTCTCTCCCATTTGTTACATTGGTATTTGAGCGGAGAATCTAACATTTCTTTTCATTTTGAGAATTTGTTTTAGTTTTTAATTACTAACACAGCGGAGAATTTAACTCCCCCCCCCATTTCTTATTTTGAGCGGAGAATTTATTTTATTTTCATTTTGAGCTCTTTTTCCGATCCGACGTTACCTTTTACAGGTACTCCTGCACTTTACGACCCGAGCTATTTTTAACGCTATTATTTAGAAACCTATTATTTAACATGGGGAAGGGAGGGTGTATTGTAACTATTCTGTACTTTCACCTAACAATTCAATTAAAAAAAGGTAAATATGAAGAATTACTCCACCCTCGAAAATTCCTTTAAAATTACCACTATTAAAGGTTTTCGGGGTCGCTGAAAACGAAAATAACGTTTAAAATTACGGCAAACGAGTAGTTTCCAAGATATACCAATATAACAAATGGGAGAGAAAAAAAAAATTAAATTCGCAAAACAAATTATTTTTTACTTGTAAACTGGTTTATTAATTGTAGAAAACAAAAACAAACGGGAGAAAAAAGGAGCTCAAAATGAAAGAAAAATAAAACAAATTATTTTTACAACTGTAGCCATCCGTATTATAAGATTTGTGTGACGTCACTTCCAATGTAAATAAAGAAGTGCACAGCGTAGGGATAACCAACAAAAGATAGTACTTATGCAGAGAAGGTACCGTGCTGAAATAATACCGTTATTTAGAAAGCTATTCTTAACATGGGGAAGGAGTTTTGCATCTATTCTATACTTTCATCTAATAATTTAATAAACAAAAATAGATAGTACGTATGCATAGAAAATACCGTGCTGAAATAATGTTATTTAGAAAGACATTCTTAACATGGGGATGGTATTTTGTAACTATTCTGTCCTTTCACCTAACAATTTAAAAACAAAACATGGTACTTATGCAGAGAAGCTACCTCGCTGAAATAATGACGTTATTATTTAGAAAGCCATTCTAAACATGGGGATAGGGGTGTTTTGTAACTATTCTGGATTTTCACCTAACAATTTAATAAACAAAAGTTAAACTTAAGCATAAAAGGAACAGTACTGAAGCATTAACATTATTTAGAAAGCCATTCTTAACATGGGGAGGGGGGATTTTTTCTAACTATTCTGTACTTTCGGTGCTAATGCAGAGAGTGATCTGCGCTATTTTTTAAATCGCATTTCCACGTTTAATTAAAGTTTTATTATATGTTTTTTATTCAATTGTAAGGTTATTATTAAAGTACAGAATAGGTGCAAAACCCCCTCCCCATGTTAAGAATGGCTTTTTAAATAATAACGTTATTATTTCAGCACGGATCACTCTCTGCATGAATACCGATTAACGTTTTGTTCTTTGCTTTTTTTACCGTATTTTTTTTTTCAAGAAAAACTTTTTTAACAAAAATTGAAAGTACACGTCTTTTCTTTTTGTTTACAGAAGTTGTTTTTACAGAATAAAATATGAATGCTTTTTCTTTATTAAAGAAATTGGGTACTCGTGCACTTATTGATCCGTGCTGAAATAACAACCTTATTATTTAAAAAGCCATTCTTAACATTGGGAGAAGAGGGTGTTTTGTAACTATTCTGGACTTTCACCTAACAATTTAATAAACAAAAATTGAACTTAAGCAGACAAGGAACAGTACTGAAGCATTAACATTATTTAGAAAGCCATTCTTAACATGGAGAGGGATGATGTTTTCTAACTATTCTGTACTTTCGGTGCTAATGCAGAGAGTGATCCGCGCTATTTTTTAAATCGTATTTCCACGTTTAATTAAAGTTTTATGATATGTTTTTTATTCAATTGTAAGGTTAAAGTACAGATTAGGTAAAACCCCCTCCCCTCCCCATGTTAAGAATGGCTTTTTAAATAATAACGTTATTATTTCAGCACGGATCACTCTCTGCATGAATACCGATTAACGTTTTGTTCTTTGCTTTTTTTACTGTATTTTTTTGTTTTTTTTTTTCAAGAAAACCTTTTTTAACAAAGACTGAAAGTGCACGTTTTTTCTTTTTTTTTTTACAGAAATTGTTTTTATATAAGAAAATATGAATGCTTTTAAAGAAATTGGGTACTCGTGCACTTATTGATCCGTGCTGAAATAATAACGTTATTATTTAAAAAGCCATTCTTAACATTGGGAGAAGAGGGTGTTTTGTACCTATTCTGTATCTTACAATTGAATGAAAAAAACGGTAAATTTTTAGATTAGGTCCACCTCCACAATTTTCTTTTAAATGATGACTTTTGTAGGTTTTCGACTACGCTGAATACGGAAATCGCATTGAAATTTTGCAGAAATAAGTAGTTATCGAGATATTAAAAATTTGTATAATGCATTGTAATCTCTTGCAGCCGTCTTTTTTACACGCTTGCGCGCATCAAACAAATCTATGCGCGTAACAAAGATGGCTGCCAAATAATACAATGCATAAAACAACTATCTATATCTCGATAATTACTTATTTCTGTAAAATTTCAATGCGATTTCTGTATTCAGCATAGTCGGAAACCTTTAAAAGTCGTCATTTAAAAGAAAGTTGTGGAGGTGGACCTAATCTAAAAAAAATACCAAAAAAAAAGATAAACCTTTAATTAAGCTTGGAAATACGATTTTAAAAAATAGCGCGGATCAGTAAGTACATTAGCACCCATTAATCAGCTCACGTGACCTTATTGTCAAATAAGGTCCGGCTACAATGTTGAACGCGCCGTTCACATTGTTTTTTTGGGGTTTTTTTTTTCAAGTTAAATTCAACTTCCACAATATCTTTTTATTTTTTATAATTTCACAATATCTTTTTTTAATAATAAATTGTTAGTTAAAAAAGCACAGAATAGTTACAAAACACCATCCCCTCTCTATGGTAAGAATGGCTGAAAAAAAATATTAGGTACTCATGTAGAGAGTGATCTGTGCTGAAATAATAACGTTATTATTTAAAAAGCCATTCTTAACATGGGGAGTGGAGGGTGTTTTGTATCTATTCTGTACTTTAACCTTACAATTGAATAAAAAAACATATCATAAAACTTTAATTAAACTTGGAAATTTGAAAAATACAAACGGTGATGGGCACTGTTGATGATGTTAAGTTTGAGAAAATGATTTAAAACTAAAAAACTAAACAAAATACTATCAGAAACCCACCGAATATGTCAGCCTATGTCACAACAATATATAATCAGTAGGTGCCTGACATTGTTTTGTATAGTTTTTAACTGATTTTCCCAAACTTAATGTATTCAACAGAGTCCGCGACTATTCGTCTTTTTCAAATACATAGATAAACACTGCGTTTTTGAGCCGATTAAACATTTTACATTAAATAAAAACACGAAAAAATTATCCAGTTAGATAGAAACGTAATTTACCTTACCTTTGCTTTCATTTATTCGTTTTTGAACAACTTTTTCGAATCTGTGTATAGTAACACCCCCCTTACCCAAATATTAATTAATAACTCACATTTTTTAATACAATAAAAAAGAAAACTATTTAGCGTTTCAATGGTTTAGCAACTTTCGGCTTAATCCACTGAATGTTGGTCGAGCCCAAGCCATGATTGATGGTAACTCCCGAGGATCCGGATCCAATTCTGCAAGAGTACCATATTTTTTTTCATTTTCGCCTTTTTTTTTACTTTTTGGAGTGTATTGCTGTACTAAGAATATAAGAAACATGCATTTTCTCTTTTTATTAGAATTTTCCATTACACGAAATTAAGCCACAGCAACGCGTGGGAGGGTACAGCTAGTATATATATATATATATATATATATATATATATATATATATATATATATATATATATATATATGTAAATTCGTAAGTATATGAATATGTTACTTGTTACCCTTTTTGGTAAATTTATCTCTTGCTCAATCATCCGTCATGTATCATTTTCTTATTCGCCTCTTTTAACAATTGTAGTTGTTCATGTGGCTCTTTGGTTCACCGGAAATGTGATGAAATGTGTCATAAATCTCTACAACTATGACATTAAAGGCAAAGGTCAACTCATTTGTATGACAATAGCTACCTCTGTAAGTTACTCCTTTCCGTTCGGCCTCGGTCTCGTCTGTTTTCTTCACAGAACACTTAGCTCCCTCGATCCTTGTTACGTTTGGTTTCTCTTCTGTTTTCTGAAAGAAACCATATTTGAAAAATAAGTTTTCTTAAATTTTTATTATTTAGAGCAGCGTTTCCCAACTATTTTCGACAAGTGCAATCCATATAGTTTTCGATCCCCCGACAAAAGGAGGATGGATCTGTAAATTCGCCCTAGTCCTTTCGCCCGTTCGTCTGTCCGCACTTTTCTCAATAACTACGCCTTGGAATTTTTTGAAATTTTGCACAAACATTAAACATGATACGAGTAAAAAAGTAACAGAACGGATTTTCCGGTAAAACTCCGGTTACCCCCTAGGGGTGCCTTTCAGGTTAAAATGGCTAAAATTGACACATTTGTGCTTATTAAAAAATTAATGCCTTTGATTTTTATAAAACATTCTGAAAATTTGTAACTAACTGATTTCGATATAATTTCATTTGTTTATAGTTCGCGATAACTCTTGGGTGTGCCCCAGGGGCTCTTTTAGGGCTAATAAAAACACTCAATTTTTGGAACTATTTCACCATATTTATCTCAAATTTTCTGTCTATGTCTATTTAACAGTTTTGCATGGTGCTGAACTTAAATTTAAATATGTTAAGACCTTGGAGACTTTTGGGGCTTAATAGGGGCGGGGTGGGGGCAAATGATGAGCTTAGTCATTTCGTTTTTTGCAGAAGTAAAAAGAAATGCTGCCTAAAAAAATAATGTAGAATAGAAATAGATGAAGAATACGTTTTGTTGTAAAAGTTAAAGGTTTTCTTACCTTGCTAGTCTCGTCAACTTTCAATTTTATGTTCTGCCACAATTTTCTTAAAGTGTCGTCACTGCAATGCGTTTTTGAAAAGGGGTCGACATAAAGTCCATCTGAAACTGAAAAGAAAAGAAATGGATTCTTAGGCATGCAATGTCATAAAAATATCTAATTTCCACAGTTCTTTTAATGTATTTTTATTCAGTCGTAACGCATGTAATGGTTAGGATTAAAGTTAGGATGACCTTTTCTTTGGGGAAAAATCTGGAGTTGGGCCCCTAAAGCAGGTCGACATTGCAAATCTTGTGACTACGTTGGTGCTAAATTATAACATCCTTGTAACAGCATGTCCTCTAATCAACTAATCAACTAAACGCACAATCTATAACCTAGAGAAGATACTCCAGACAGTAAGGAAAACTAGGCTAAGAATGCATGACGCATGGCCAACCATTGGTTTGCTATTTAGGTTTTTCTTCTATTTATCTTTTGTTTCCAATTTTGTAACGCCATAGATAATCTTGGATAGTTCAAATTAGCCCAGTTTTTTCCCATTAATGTCTGTCCAATCCATTTCTTATATGTTCTGCAACATATTCGTTCGAAGTAGATGAGTGGGCTTTGCTACATTTCAAATAATAGTCTGATGTCGTTTCACTGAACAAGTGTTTGTGATCGTAGTTGTTAATATCCTTAGTGTGAGGCTTTTGGCATACATTTTGACGTCTCTCCTAGGTGGCCCCACCAGTTAGTATTTATGGTTTAAGCAGCCAATCATATTCTTGTATTTATTACATCATCTTCCCCCCCGAGTTAAGTTTTCCCATAAAATTTAGTGTTAATATTTTCTCGTTTTAGGATTTAGACATGATCTATTAACTTTTTCCTTTTTTTCCATTTTCAACACAAACAAGACACAGTGCCACTTTCGGGACATAAGTTGCCCTGGGAGTTGAGCAGCAAGATGTCTGTTCACATTACACTTGAACTTCTGCATGTCAGTACAGTTGGGAAAGCAGTCCCGGAAGGGAGTCCCAAAGTCTTGCAGTTCTGGGGAAGAAACTATTAGAGTAGAAGGCTTTCTTACATCTAAGAATCTCTACTGTGTAGGGGTGGGATTTTGCTGCTTGTCGGGTTTGTCGGGGGGAGGGTATTTACGTCGAGGGGGTACAAGGGCTTGTAGTTCATCAGAACATGCACCATTAAAATACTTGTAAAACAGGCAGAGGGATGCAACATTTCATTGATGGGACAGGGGCTGAAGCTTAGATAACAGTTCAGGACCTATCAGGTTTGCGACTCTCTTTTGAACCCTGTCCAGGAGATAAAGATGCAGTTGCTCAAATCTGACAACAATACTCCATACATGGGCGAATGATGGCCTTGTAGAGGTTCAGGATACTTTCAGGCGTAAGTAACTTTCTAACACAGTAGAGAGAGCTCGCCTTCCTCGCAGCAGCCCTGACAATGCTCTCAGTGTATCTGTTCCAACTCATGTTCCCTGTGAAAGTTAGGCCGAGGAGTTTGAAAGAAGTACTTTCAGGTAATGTATCTTTATCCATAGCTATTAGTGGTAGAGAAGATTTCTTGTAATTATTGAAGAAAACAAGCTTAGTCTTGGCAGCCTTGAATGTGATTATCCATTTTTGTCCCCATTCCACTACAGATTGGAAGTCTTCTTCTACTGTTTCTTCCATTTCCTTAGATATGTGTTCATTTGTTTTCCCCTCATGCATGTTATAGAGAGTGGTGTCATTAGCAAATATGCCCATCTCAGAGACAATTTTATCAGGATAGTCATTTATGAATATTAGGAAGAATAAAGGTCTGGAAAATCTGGGTCTCTTTGGACTTGTGGGCCAGCTCCTAGTTCTACTGCTACACCAGGGTCTGCCTCACTTGAAATCACACCAAAAACTATAACCGTGGCTGGAAACTTTGTTTTCATCACCCTTGGCACGTCCCTGTTATTTGTAGCAATCCAGCGATGCATCTTGAAGGTGCTGGCAATGGTCCTGTTGTCATAACTTGGACCGGTAGAGAGCATGAGTTGTACAGTGGCACATCTCCAATCTCGCTCGTTGAACATTGTGTCACTTTCAGACATGATAGAAGGCGCCTATCGCACTTACAAATTTTACACAACTGGCTAACTAGAAAAACAGTTTCCATCAAACGGAAATGGAATCATGTCGTCTTTTCTCGGGCAGCAATTTTATCGTTCAACCTGTACTTTCATGACTTGACAAGAAGAAATCCAAGAAAAATTAAAGCGCTATTGGAATAAGCAAAAAAGATGCTATTTTTTTAGAGATTTTTTTGAAAATTCCGCCAACAACCACAAAATCTACTTTCTCATACGTTAGAGCAAATTTAGATTTTGACATTTTTGACTAACACTAGGTTCTATTCACAATTCATGCATGCACATTCGTGAAATAGTTAGCAAACAGATAAAAATCCGATGACTCCCATCTACCAATTTTTCAATTTTCACCCGTTAGCATCCCTTTTTTTTTTTTTCGAATGAAAACAAATTAAAGTTTTCCACATGTCTGAATACCCTATGTACCAAAGTTCAACTTTGTAGATCCAAAATTTGTTGAGTATATAGGTTGAGAAGTTTCGACACATACACACACACTCACTTTTATAGATATACTAGCAGATGTAACTGGCGTTGCACGATATTAAATTCCTTTTAAAAAAATGAAGTAAAAAATAGAAAGAAACTGACCCATGTGCATGTATGCTTTTAAACAGTTAACTTTTTGTTAGAAAAAAAAAACTGTTAACTTTTTGTTAGTAAAAAAAAACTGTTAACATTTTGTTAGTAAAAAAACTGTTAACTTTTTGTTAGTAAAAAAACAGTTAACTTTTTGTTAGTAAAAAAACTGTTAACTTTCTGTTAGTAAAAAAACTGTTAACTTTTTGTTAGTAAAAAAAAACTGTTACCTTTTTGTTAGTAAAAAAACTGTTAACTTTTTGTTAGTAAAAACTGTTAACTTTTTGTTAGTAAAAAAACTGTTATCTTTTTGTTAGTAAAAAACTGTTATCTTTTTGTTAGTAAAAAAACAGTTAACTTTTTGTTAGTAAAAAAAAACAGTTACCTTTTTGTTAGTAAAAAAACTGTTACCTTTTTGTTAGTAACAAAACAGTTAACTTTTTGTTAGTAAAAAACTGTTAACTTTTTGTTAGTAAAAAACTGTTGACTTTTTGTTAGTAAACAACTGTTAACTTTTTGTTAGTAAAAAACTGTTACCTTTTTGTTAGTAAAAACTGTTAACTTTTTTGTTTGTAAAAAAACTGTTAACTTTTTGTTAGTAAAAACTGTTAACTTTTTGTTAGTAAAAAAACTGTTAACATTTTGTTAGTAAAAAACCAGTTACCTTTTTGTTAGTAAAAAAAACAGTTAACTTTTTGTTAGTAAAAAACTGTTAATTTTTTGTTAGTAAAAAAAAACAGTTAACTGTTTTTTAGTAAAAAAGACTGTTAACTTTTTGTTAGTAAAAAAACTGTTCCCTTTTTGTTAGTAAAAAAACTGTTAACTTTTTGTTAGTAAAAAAAAACTGTTAACTTTTTGTTAGTAAAAAAACTATTAACTTTTTGTTAGTAAAAAAAAACTTGAGATACTTGAGCTGAGATTGAAACCAAAACCTAAAGAAAGTGTTCGATAACCATTATACTGGCTTGCCACGAACTTTAAAGATTGTTTTCATGTATGTGATTATTAGAGTAAAGGGACGCTGGGAAAATGGTTGGATCCTTCTACCGCTTCAGAAGATATCTCACTGCTGATGCAATTCTCTATCTATATAAAAGCCAAGTACGTCCAAGGATGGAGTACTGCTGCCACATCTGGGCAGGAGCTGCTAAAAACAGCCTATCCTGCCTTGACAGAGTACAAAATAGACTTCGTGGCTTAGTGGGGGATGCCCTTTTCTTTTCCCTGCATCCTCTCTCCCACAGAACAGACGTTGTGAGCCTGTCTTTGTTTTATCGTTATTTCCATGGCAAGTGCTCGTCTGAGCTCCAATCTCTCGTCCCCCGCTCACAAATCTTTCACAAGAAACACCTGTTTGGCTGAAACTACTGTCAATAATTTTCCCCACTCTTTATCTGTGCCTAAATCCAAACATAGATTCCATGAGCAAAGCTTCTTTCTCAGAAGTGCAGAAGCGCCTATTTCCCACCTGACTACAACTTGGATGTCTTCAAGTCCAACATAAACAAACTCCTGACAAACCGCCCCCTTAAGTAAGACACTATCAAATCTCCAATACTAATGATTACTACAATACTATCTCATTGATTTCTGTACACGCAATAACCCTTATCTCCTGGCCTTGATGAGTGGTGACCCCCATGTAAAAAAAAAAAAAAAAAGTGCTTGCTCTACAAATTGATATATTTAAAACATAATAAGTAGGTTTATTCATGGGGAGTGATTGTGATTAAATGCTTACCGTTTGTTGCTTTTTGTTCCTCAGAGAACATGACCCTCTCTAGATTTTGTGTCAGACTTTCGGCCAAGTTCTCAGAGCTGATGATGAGGATGTTCGTCGAGAAAATCGGATCTTTCTGATCGCCAACAAAAACGTTTACATATTTTTGACCAGTGCATGCATCTAATCGGTGAGATGAAGACAAACATTCATTGAATCGAATTGAATTCTTATAAAAAATAATTTTGTAGAAAAAAAGTCAACATAGAAGAATTTTCAACTTCAATATATAAACATATTCAACGTGTTAATTGAAAAAAAAAAAAAACCCAACTTCAAAAAAATAAGAATAAATCCGTTTATTTAATCTACTAGGTAGATTGTTCTCGTCCCGTCAGCCATGACCTAGTAGAAGTGTTAGTTTTATATTATTTTTAGTTATTATCGCTTGTAGTAAGGATAGAATGTTCAACAGCTTGAAAGACTGTCACTTAGAATTGATTGCTAATTGCCTTTAATCGTTGTACCGCGGATGATACATCGGCTGAAACGTTTTAGAAATAACAAATAAGATGAGAATTGTTGTGTAAATAATAACTCTGGATGGTGTCTCTTCATTCTGCTTTCTTATCGATGCTGGTTTTATGGTTTTATTCTGGCCTCTTTAGTGCTGTTCATGCTGGTTTTATGGTTTTATTCTGGCCTCTTTGGTGCTGTTCATGCTGGTTTTATGGTTTTATTCTGGCCTCTTCAGTGCTGTTCATGCTGGTTTTATGGTTTTATTCTGGCCTCTTCAGTGCTGTTCATGATGGTTTTATGGTTTTATTCTGGCCTCTTTAGTGCTGTTCATGCTGGTTTTATGGTTTTATTCTGGCCTCTTTAGTGCTGTTCATGCTGGTTTTATGGTTTTATTCTGGCCTCTTTAGTGCTGTTCATGCTGGTTTTATGGTTTTATTCTGGCCTCTTTGGTGCTGTTCATGCTGGTTTTATGGTTTTATTCTGGCCTCTTCAGTGCTGTTCATGCTGGTTTTATGGTTTTATTCTGGCCTCTTCAGTGCTGTTCATGCTGGTTTTATGGTTTTATTCTGGCCTCTTTAGTGCTGTTCATGCTGGTTTTATGTTTTATTCTGGCCTCTTTAGTGCTGTTCAGTATGTCTTTTGGGGTTTTCGTTCAACTGCTGATCTAGTAACTGTTGTACCTATTTACTATGCCTCCCCACGGGACAGAGTTAGACACCAGGGTCGTTTTTTAACGTGGAGAATTCAGAAAAGAGTAAGGCCATTCCATTCAACATTTTGAAGGCGTTCAACAGTGTGGCATTCTGGTCTTCTACATAAACTTCAATATGGTGGTCAAGTTCTGAGCATTATTAACTCTTTTCTTTTTGATCAAAGATTGTGAGTAACTCTTCATTCTCTTTTCCTATTAATGTTTCTTATGGTTTTATTCTAAGCTCAACTCAGATTATTATTCCGAAACTCAATATCTATATTGATGATACCATTCTCTATTCTAGTGTGGCTTCTCGACAATCTCCCTCGGATCAGTTAAAATATGCATCTGTTCTAGAAGATGACTTGGGTTCAATTGCAGATTAGGGTACAAAATGGTTTGTTTCGTTTAATCCTGCTAAGACTAAGCTTGTGCCTTTCAATCATAGGTGTGTTCCTTTGCTTTCTGGGATTCTTATGGATGGTTCTGTTCTTGAGAAAAAATGAAACTTCTTAACCTTTTTTCTCACCAAATCTTTCTTCAAATACATATTAGATCCATTGCTCCTTCTGCTTCACATAAAGTAGGTTCCCTATATCATTCTTCACACCTGAGTCTATTCTCTATCAGACCACGTATGGAGTTGATTGTTGTCATATTTTGGGCTTCACTCTCTTTTCCTATCGATGCAGGTGTTCCTCAGGGTTCCATTCTTTTCTATATCAATGATTTTCCAGAGAATATTGTTCATAAAATATCTTTACTGATGATACAACTTTCTATTCGAGTGTTGCTTATTGTCCATCTCCCTCGGGTCAGCTGAAATATGCAGCTAATCTGGAAGGTGATCTGCGTTCAGTTGTGGCTCGTTTCATTTAATCCGGTCAAGACTCAAATCATGGCTTTCAATTGTAGGCGTGTCTCTTTACTTCCTGGGATTCTCATGGATGGCTCTTGAAGAGAAACCGACTGTAAGAAATCATAAGTCATCACCTTTCTTTCTTATATTAGATATGTTATTCTTTCTGTTTCTCAGAAAATCGTTTTTTCTGCCGCTAAAAACAATTGAGACTATTAGCAGATGATGGTGGTTTAGTGGTTAATGATACATACGGACAATCTGGATGTTCCAAGTTCGAATCCAGTTCATTCCACAAAAACTCACTTTCACTTAGGATGTTCGCAACCTTTTCGTGGTCCCTTCTGTAATTATCCAGTGTTTTTCTAGAAACAGACTAGAAAAATATCGGGGAAACCAATGCCAACAGCAGATTCTTTGGATTCTGATGATGATGTGCTAAGATTATTCTCCTGTCTTTGCGATAATCACACACTGTTGTTTTTAGCTCTTTACATCAAGTTGCTTCATACCTTGTCTGAAGCGATTTCCATTTAAAAAAAAAATCCAAATCAGAAAAATTCATTTAAAGCTTCTGAAACATCAAAAATTGTTTGAAATCGTTTGATTTAACAGTTTTTTCTTTTCAAGTAGAATCATCATCATCATCATCATCATCATCATCATCATCATCATCATCAACATCATCATCATCATCATCATCATCATCAGCAGCATCAGCATCATCATCATCATCATCATCATCATCATCATCATCATCATCATCATCATCATCATCATCATCATCAGCATCATCATCATCATCATCATCATCATCATCATCATCATCATCATCATCATCAACATCATCATCATCATCATCATCATCATCAGCAGCATCAGCATCATCATCATCATCATCATCATCATCATCATCATCATCAACAACATCAACATCATCATCATCATCAACATCATCATCATCATCATCATCATCATCATCATCATCATCAACAACAACATATTTTTTACATCAGGGTTTCCCAAGGTGGGCTCCGTGAAACGGCGGGGCTCTGGAAGCCATTTCTTAAAGAGGACCAAATGCTTTATATGGAAAATTAAATGGCTGCAGATATTTAATTATTCATCTTTTTTTTACTGGAAACGTATGATACATAACTACTGGTGTAAAGAGTTTCAGAGTGGTTCATGAAAAAGGAAATAAAAAAATTAACAAAAATGCAACAATTTTTGATTAATCAAAAACAAAAAATGGTTGAAAACATTATCATTAGTTACGGTTAAAATTTGAAATTAATGTTTTTCATATTTATTTTAACAATTATCTTGTTAGTGCTCCATGAAAAAACTTTGCCCTGCTCAGGGGTTCCATGGTGTCCTGAAGTTTAGAAAACCTTGTTTTATACGACTGGTTTTAGGTGGCTTTTAGAACTTTATTTCCAACCTAACTTATGCTAGGCTTGGTCTTTATTTGTCCCGCTTTCTGTACTAGTGTATATTAAGAATCGGATTTTCATAAAAGTTCGGTAGGGCTGGATCGGAAACTTATGAAAACCGCCAGATTATGCCAAGTGCTGGTCAAGTTAATCAGCCAATCAGAAAGCGACAACAATCGCAATTAGCCAATAAGAAGCCACACAAGCAGACGACTTTTTGATAAATTGGAATAAAAAAAAGTAGTTTTTATTTTTAATTATGGAGCAAAACACATAAACAAATTTAGCCGTGCTGGACAAATTTCAACAAGTGCGTGTACATAAAACACTAGCGGAACCTTCTTTGCCTAAGCGCAAATTGAAATCACCAAAACAATCAAGATCATTTACCTGTGGGCACATGACATGGCCACAAAAAATCTGACTTTAAAATTTCCTTGAAAAAATAATTTTGCTATATATTACAAAAAAAAAAAAACAATTCGTAAAATTTTTCTTGAAAAAAACAAAACATTAAAAACTTAAAATTATCTACAAAAATTATTAAACTGTTTTTCTTAAAATTCTCTTAAAAAGAAAAATGTTTGAAATTTTTCTTGAAAAAATTTTTTTCATAAATTTACACATGAAACTTACGGTAGATTTTTATTTTATTTAATTGTTTTTTTATATGTTTAATTGGTTTTTATTCATTTAATTAGTTTTTATTCATTTAATTGGTTTTTATTTATTTAATAGGTTTCGTTTATTTAATTGGTTTATTTATTTAATTGGTTTTAATTTATTTAATAGGTTTTTACTTTATTAAGTTGGCTTTTATTTAATTGGTTTTTATTTAATTGGTTTTTATTTAATTGGTTTTTACTTATTTAATTAGTTTTTATTTATTCAATTGGTTTTTATTTAATTAAGTTTTTATTTCTTTAATTTTTTTATTTCTTTAATAGGGTTTTACTTCATTTAATTGGTTTTTATTTAATTGATTGGTGTTAATTTGTTTAATTGGTTTTATTTATTAAATTGGTTTTTATTTATTTAATTGGTTTTTATTTATTTAATTGGTGTTTATTTATTTAATTGGTTTTTATTTAATTGGGTTTTATTTAATTTATTTCTCAGATAAATGTTGTTATCGATTTTAAGATACATATTCTGGTGGTTAACGTTTTGTGCCTGTCAAGCCCTAGCCGGCATTTAAAGAGATCTTGTTCTTAATATGCAACAGTATCCCTCTTTCATCCAAATCAATTTTGCATTCTACCATGTTTTCCTTGCCTTTCTCCTGACAATTGATCCTACTACAGGGTGGAACGATAAAATTGTCGCTCTAGAAAAGACGACGTGATTTAATTTCCATTTGATGAAAACTGGTTTTCTCCTTTTGTTGCAGACCATCTACTAGTTGGCCAGGCTTGGCTTCAGAAGGAGTACTACGACTTTGTACCTTTCTCCTACTGGCCCCCTCTCTTCCTTGACCTAAACCTGCTGGGCTACTTCTTTTAGTCATACATCAAAAACATCACCAACATGACCGAAATCACCACCACTCACCGAGTATTCGGAGCTTCTGGGAGAAGCATGCTCCCATATGAAGGCAGTGATTGAGGCTGAAGGTAGGTACATACTACATAATAAAGTTACCTAAAAATAAAATAAAACTAAATAGAATGCTATGAACACAAACGAAAAAAGAGGGTTAGATTTGACTGACTTTTTTTAAAAAGGGCGCAAAAAAAAATGTACTTAGCTAAAATTACATCTTTGAGGTGTGGGCCCCTTCGGCCAGCGTCCAAATGACGCTAAGAACAATCTGAAAATCATCCCTGCTCAAGTGCATGCTATCATAAAAAACCTTGACACTTCAAAAGCATGTGGACTCGATCTCATCCTAGCTGTGCTATTAAAAAGTGCTCAGCCGAAGTAGCTCCAGTTCTCTCCAAACTCTACAACAAATGCCTTAATGAATCTTGCTTTCTGGGCTGTTGGAAAACTGCTTCTGTGGTACCTGTATTCAAGAATTCTGGCGAAAGAACTGACCCATCAAATTATCGCCCCATTAGCCTCCTCCCACTTTTCGCCAAAATATTTGAGACCATAATTAACCATGCTCTAGTCCGTCACCTTACAGATGCTAAACTTCTGACTGGCCAACAATATGGATTTAGACAATCCCGTTCCACAGCAGATATCCTAACTGTAATCTCTGAACGTATATACCATTCATTGGACAAAGTGGGGGGGGGGGGCAGAGCAGTAACTCTAGATATATCTAAGACTTTTGACGAGGTATGGCATGAGGGTCTCCTCAGGAAAATCAGATCATACGGGATTACTGATAGAATACTTAACATAATTAAATCCTTCTTAGATAAGAGAAAAATCCAGGTTGTCCTTGACGGTCGTACATCGAAACAATATGATATAAATGCGGGAGTGCCCCAGGGGTCTATCCTTGGACCTCTATTGTTCCTGATATTCATAAATGATCTCCCCGACAAAATTGCCTCTGAGATGGGTACATATGCTGATGACACTACACTCTATAACAGGCACGACAGGAAGACGAATGAACACATTTCTAAAGAAATGGCAGAAACACTAGAGAAAGACCTCCAATCTGTAATGGAATGGGGACAAAAATGGATGGTCACGTTCAATGCTGCCAAGACTAAACTAGTTTCATTCAATAATTACAAGAAACCCTCTCTACCACCTATAGCAATGGCCAACGACTCTTTATCTGAGAGTACATCTTTCAAACTCAAATTCCTAACGTTCACAGGAAACATGAGTTGGAACAATTACATCAAAAGCATTGCCAGGGCCGCTGCAAGAAAGGTGGGCTCTCTCTACCGTGCTAGACAACTATTAACACCCGAAAGTATCCTGTATCTCTATAAGGCCACCATTCGCCCATGTATGGAGTATTGCTGTCATATTTGGGTTGGTGCATCTGCTACTAGTCTCTCACTCCTTGACAGGGTGCAAAAGAGAGTCGCAAACCTGATAGGTCCTAAACTGGCATCTAAGCTTCAACTTCTGTCCCATCGACGAAATGTTGCATCCCTCTATCTGTTCTACAAGTATTTTAATGGTGAATGCTCTGACGAACTGCAAGCACTTTTGCCCTCACGACGTGAACACCCTCGACAAACCCGACAGGCTGCTAAGTCCCATCCCCACACTGTAGAGATCCCTAGATGTAAAAGATCTTTCTACTCCAGTAGTTTTTTCCCCAGAACTGCTAGACTGTGGAATCCCATTCCAGGTCCCTGCTTCCCCAACTGTACCGACGTGCAGAAGTTCAAATGTAACATGCACATCTTGCTGCCCAAATCCCTACATGGTACCCAAATTGTTGTTGCCCCTGATAGTAGCCCTCTACACCAAAGTGGCAATGTGCCTTGTTTGGGGTGAAAATGTAATAAAAAAAAAACCTGCATTGATTTTTTTCCAATAAAAGTTTTAAAATAAAGCTGTAATATTGCTTTCTTTAGGGCGACAATTTTATCGTTCCGCCCCGTATTAAATCTGGCAGATATTTATTATTTTAACAGATTTATTATTTTAACAGATTTATTATTTTAACAGATTTATTATTTTAACAGATTTATTACTTTAACAGATTTATTATTTTAACAGATTTATTATTTTAACAGATTTATTATTTTAACAGATTTATTATTTTAACAGATTTATTATTTTAACAGATTTATTATTTTAACAGATTTATTATTTTAACAGATTTATTATTTTAACAGATTTATTACTTTAACAGATTTATTATTTTAACAGATTTATTACTTTAACAGATTTATTATTTTAACAGATTTATTATTTTAACAGATTTATTATTTTAACAGATTTATTATTTTAACAGATTTATTATTTTAACAGATTTATTATTTTAACAGATTTATTATTTTAACAGATTTATTACTTTAACAGATTTATTATTTTAACAGATTAATTATTTTAACAGATTTATTATTTTAACAGATTTATTATTTTAACAGATTTATTATTTTAACAGACTTATTATTTTAACAGATTTATTATTTTAACAGATTTATTATTTTAACAGATTTATTATTTTAACAGATTTATTATTTTAACAGATTTATTACTTTAACAGATTTATTATTTTAACAGATTTATTATTTTAACAGATTTATTATTTTAACAGATTTATTATTTTAACAGATTTATTATTTTAACAGATTTATTATTTTAACAGATTTATTATTTTAACAGATTTATTACTTTAACAGATTTATTATTTTAACAGATTAATTATTTTAACAGATTTATTATTTTAACAGATTTATTATTTTAACAGATTTATTATTTTAACAGACTTATTATTTTAACAGATTTATTATTTTAACAGATTTATTATTTTAACAGATTTATTATTTTAACAGATTTATTATTTTAACAGATTTATTACTTTAACAGATTTATTATTTTAACAGATTAATTATTTTAACAGATTTATTATTTTAACAGATTTATTATTTTAACAGAGTTATTATTTTAACAGATTTATTATTTTAACAGATTTATTATTTTAACAGATTTATTATTTTAACAGATTTATTATTTTAACAGATTTATTACTTTAACAGATTTATTACTTTAACAGATTTATTATTTTAACAGATTAATTATTTTAACAGATTTATTATTTTAACAGATTTATTATTTTAACAGATTTATTATTTTAACAGATTAATTATTTTAACAGATTTATTATTTTAACAGATTTATTATTTTAACAGAGTTATTATTTTAACAGATTTATTATTTTAACAGATTTATTATTTTAACAGATTTATTACTTTAACAGATTTATTATTTTAACAGATTTATTATTTTAACAGATTAATTATTTTAACAGATTTATTATTTTAACAGATTTATTATTTTAACAGAGTTATTATTTTAACAGATTTATTATTTTAACAGATTTATTATTTTAACAGATTTATTATTTTAACAGATTTATTATTTTAACAGATTTATTATTTTAACAGATTTATTACTTTAACAGATTTATTATTTTAACAGATTTATTATTTTAACAGATTTATTATTTTAACAGATTTATTATTTTAACAGATTTATTATTTGAACAGATTTATTATTTGAACAGATTTATTATTTTAACAGATTTATTATTTTAACAGATTTATTATTTTAACAGATTTATTATTTTAACAGATTTATTATTTTAACAGATTTATTATTTTAACAGATTTATTATTTGAACAGATTTATTATTTTAACAGATTTATTATTTTAACAGATTTATTATTTTAACAGATTTATTATTTGAACAGATTTATTATTTTAACAGATTTATTATTTTAACAGATTTATTATTTTAACAGATTTATTATTTTAACAGATTTATTACTTGAACAGATTTATTATTTTAACAGATTAATTATTTTAACAGATTTATTATTTTAACAGATGTATTATTTTAACAGATTTATTACTTTAACAGATTTATTATTTTAACAGATTTATTATTTTAACAGATTTATTATTTTAACAGATTTATTATTTTAACAGATTTATTACTTTAACAGAGTTATTATTTTAACAGATTTATTATTTTAACAGATTTATTATTTTAACAGATTTATTATTTTAACAGATTTATTATTTTAACAGATTTATTATTTTAACAGATTTATTACTTTAACAGATTTATTATTTTAACAGATAAATTATTTTAACAGATTTATTATTTTAACAGATTTATTATTTTAACAGCTTTATTATTTTAACAGATTTATTATTTTAACAGATTTATTACTTTAACAGATTTATTACTTGAACAGGTTTATTATTTTAACAGATTTATTATTTTAACAGATTTATTATTTTAACAGATTTATTATTTTAACAGATTTATTACTTTAACAGATTTATTATTTTAACAGATTTATTACTTTAACAGATTTATTATTTTAACAGATTTATTATTTTAACAGATTTATTATTTTACCAGATTTATTATTTTAACAGATTTATTATTTTAACAGATTTATTACTTTAACAGATTTATTATTTTAACAGATTTATTATTTTAACAGATTTATTATTTTAACAGATTTATTATTTTAACAGATTTATTATTTTAACAGATTTATTACTTTAACAGATTTATTACTTGAACAGGTTTATTATTTTAACAGATTTATTATTTTAACAGATTTATTATTTTAACAGATTTATTATTTTAACAGATTTATTACTTTAACAGATTTATTATTTTAACAGATTTATTATTTTAACAGATTTATTATTTTAACAGATTTATTATTTTAACAGATTTATTATTTTAACAGATTTATTACTTTAACAGATTTATTATTTAAACAGATTAATTATTTTAACAGATTTATTATTTTAACAGATTTATTATTTTAACAGATTTATTATTTTAACAGATTTATTATTTTAACAGATTTATTATTTTAACAGATTTATTATTTTAACAGATTTATTATTTTAACAGATTTATTATTTGAACAGATTTATTATTTTAACAGATTTATTATTTTAACAGATTTATTATTTTAACAGATTTATTATTTGAACAGATTTATTATTTTAACAGATTTATTATTTTAACAGATTTATTATTTTAACAGATTTATTATTTTAACAGATTTATTACTTTAACAGATTTATTATTTTAACAGATTAATTATTTTAACAGATTTATTATTTTAACAGATTTATTATTTTAACAGATTTATTACTTTAACAGATTTATTATTTTAACAGATTTATTATTTTAACAGATTTATTATTTTAACAGATTTATTACTTTAACAGAGTTATTATTTAAACAGATTTATTATTTTAACAGATTTATTATTTTAACAGATTTATTATTTTAACAGATTTATTATTTTAACAGATTTATTATTTTAACAGATTTATTACTTTAACAGATTTATTATTTTAACAGATTAATTATTTTAACAGATTTATTATTTTAACAGATTTATTATTTTAACAGATTTATTATTTTAACAGATTTATTATTTTAATAGATTTATTATTTTAACAGATTTATTATTTTAACAGATTTATTATTTTAACAGATTTATTATTTTAACAGATTTATTACTTTAACAGATTTATTACTTTAACAGATTTATTATTTTAACAGATTTATTATTTTAACAGATTTATTATTTTAACAGATTTATTATTTTAACAGATTTATTATTTTAACAGATTTATTACTTTAACAGATTTATTATTTTAACAGATTTATTATTTTAACAGATTTATTATTTTAACAGATTTATTATTTTAACAGATTTATTATTTTAACAGATTTATTACTTTAACAGATTTATTATTTTAACAGATTTATTATTTTAACAGATTTATTATTTGAACAGATTTATTATTTTAACAGATTTATTATTTTAACAGATTTATTATTTTAACAGATTTATTATTTTAACAGATTTATTATTTTAACAGATTTATTATTTGAACAGATTTATTATTTTAACAGATTTATTATTTTAACAGATTTATTATTTTAACAGATTTATTATTTTAACAGATTTATTACTTTAACAGATTTATTACTTGAACAGGTTTATTATTTTAACAGATTTATTATTTTAACAGATTTATTATTTTAACAGATTTATTACTTTAACAGATTTATTACTTTAACAGATTTATTATTTTAACAGATTTATTATTTTACCAGATTTATTATTTTAACAGATTTATTATTTTAACAGATTTATTACTTTAACAGATTTATTATTTTAACAGATTTATTATTTTAACAGATTTATTATTTTAACAGATTTATTATTTTAACAGATTTATTATTTTAACAGATTTATTACTTTAACAGATTTATTACTTGAACAGGTTTATTATTTTAACAGATTTATTATTTTAACAGATTTATTATTTTAACAGATTTATTATTTTAACAGATTTATTATTTTAACAGATTTATTACTTTAACAGATTTATTATTTTAACAGATTTATTATTTTAACAGATTTATTATTTTAACAGATTTATTATTTTAACAGATTTATTATTTTAACAGATTTATTACTTTAACAGATTTATTATTTAAACAGATTAATTATTTTAACAGATTTATTATTTTAACAGATTTATTATTTTAACAGATTTATTATTTTAACAGATTTATTATTTGAACAGATTTATTATTTTAACAGATTTATTATTTTAACAGATTTATTATTTTAACAGATTTATTATTTTAACAGATTTATTATTTTAACAGATTTATTATTTTAACAGATTTATTATTTTAACAGATTTATTATTTTAACAGATTTATTATTTTAACAGATTTATTATTTGAACAGATTTATTATTTTAACAGATTTATTATTTTAACAGATTTATTATTTTAACAGATTTATTATTTTAACAGATTTATTACTTTAACAGATTTATTATTTTAACAGATTAATTATTTTAACAGATTTATTATTTTAACAGATTTATTATTTTAACAGATTTATTACTTTAACAGATTTATTATTTTAACAGATTTATTATTTTAACAGATTTATTATTTTAACAGATTTATTACTTTAACAGATTTATTATTTTAACAGATTTATTATTTTAACAGATTTATTATTTTAACAGATTTATTATTTTAACAGATTTATTATTTTAACAGATTTATTATTTTAACAGATTTATTACTTTAACAGATTTATTATTTTAACAGATTAATTATTTTAACAGATTTATTATTTTAACAGATTTATTATTTTAACAGATTTATTATTTTAACAGATTTATTATTTTAATAGATTTATTATTTTAACAGATTTATTATTTTAACAGATTTATTATTTTAACAGATTTATTATTTTAACAGATTTATTACTTTAACAGATTTATTACTTTAACAGATTTATTATTTTAACAGATTTATTATTTTAACAGATTTATTATTTTAACAGATTTATTATTTTAACAGATTTATTATTTTAACAGATTTATTACTTTAACAGATTTATTATTTTAACAGATTTATTATTTTAACAGATTTATTATTTTAACAGATTTATTATTTTAACAGATTTATTATTTTAACAGATTTATTACTTTAACAGATTTATTATTTTAACAGATTTATTATTTTAACAGATTTATTATTTGAACAGATTTATTATTTTAACAGATTTATTATTTTAACAGATTTATTATTTTAACAGATTTATTATTTTAACAGATTTATTATTTTAACAGATTTATTATTTGAACAGATTTATTATTTTAACAGATTTATTATTTTAACAGATTTATTATTTTAACAGATTTATTACTTTAACAGATTTATTACTTGAACAGGTTTATTATTTTAACAGATTTATTATTTTAACAGATTTATTATTTTACCAGATTTATTATTTTAACAGATTTATTATTTTAACAGATTTATTACTTTAACAGATTTATTACTTGAACAGGTTTATTATTTTAACAGATTTATTATTTTAACAGATTTATTATTTTAACAGATTTATTATTTTAACAGATTTATTACTTGAACAGATTTATTATTTTAACAGATTTATTATTTTAACAGATTTATTATTTTAACAGATTTATTATTTTAACAGATTTATTACTTTAACAGATTTATTACTTGAACAGGTTTATTATTTTAACAGATTTATTATTTTAACAGATTTATTATTTTAACAGATTTATTATTTTAACAGATTTATTATTTTAACAGATTTATTACTTTAACAGATTTATTATTTTAACAGATTTATTACTTTAACAGATGTATTATTTTAACAGATTTATTATTTTAACAGATTTATTATTTTAACAGATTTATTATTTTAACAGATTTATTATTTTAACAGATTTATTATTTTAACAGATTTATTATTTTAACACATTTATTATTTTAACAGATTTATTACTTTAACAGATTTATTACTTGAACAGGTTTATTATTTTAACAGATTTATTATTTTAACAGATTTATTATTTTAACAGATTTATTATTTTAACAGATTTATTACTTTAACAGATTTATTACTTTAACAGATTTATTATTTTAACAGATTTATTATTTTAACAGATTTATTATTTTAACAGATTTATTATTTTAACAGATTTATTACTTTAACAGATTTATTATTTGAACAGATTTATTATTTTAACAGATTTATTATTTTAACAGATTTATTATTTTAACAGATTTATTATTTTAACAGATTTATTACTTTAACAGATTTATTACTTGAACAGGTTTATTATTTTAACAGATTTATTATTTTAACAGATTTATTATTTTAACAGATTTATTATTTTAACAGATTTATTATTTTAACAGATTTATTACTTTAACAGATTTATTATTTTAACAGATTTATTATTTTAACAGATTTATTATTTTAACAGATTTATTATTTTAATAGATTTATTATTTTAACAGATTAATTATTTTACCAGATTTATTATTTTAACAGATTTATTATTTTAACAGATTTATTATTTTAACAGATTTATTATTTTAACAGATTTATTATTTTAACAGATTTATTATTTTAACAGATTTATTATTTTAACAGATTTATTATTTTAACAGATTTATTATTTTAATAGATTTATTATTTTAACAGATTTATTATTTTAACAGATTTATTATTTTAACAGATTTATTATTTTACCAGATTTATTATTTTAACAGATTTATTATTTTAACAGATTTATTATTTTAACAGATTTATTATTTTAACAGATTTATTATTTTAACAGATTTATTATTTTAACAGATTTATTATTTTAATAGATTTATTATTTTAACAGATTTATTATTTTAACAGATTTATTATTTTAATAGATTTATTATTTTAACAGATTTATTATTTTAACAGATTTATTATTTTAACAGATTTATTATTTTAACAGATTTATTATTTTAACAGATTTATTATTTTAACAGATTTATTATTTTAATAGATTTATTATTTTAACAGATTTATTACTTTAACAGATTTATTATTTTAACAGATTTATTATTTTAACAGATTTATTATTTTAACAGATTTATTATTTTAACAGATTTATTACTTTAACAGATTTATTATTTTAACAGATTTATTATTTTAACAGATTTATTATTTTAACAGATTTATTACTTTAACAGATTTATTATTTTAACAGATTTATTATTTTAACAGATTTATTATTTTAACAGACTTATTATTTTAACAGATTTATTATTTTAACAGATTTATTATTTTAACAGATTTATTATTTTAACAGATTTATTATTTTAACAGAGTTATTATTTTAACAGATTTATTATTTTAACAGATTTCTTCTTTTTTCTTCTTTTTTTTCATAAAATAAATGTTTGAGTCATGTAAATACGAGAACCAAACGCATACACAAGAAGTGTTCGCACAATGTTAATAATATGCAGAGACGTTTTATTGTTAGACACTGAATCCCGACTATGTGGGTCGATCTTTTCATTCACTTTATATCTTACGAGAACTGATCCGTAAACAATGAGGACAGACATTGCGTGGAAATAAAAAGAAAATATTCATGTTATTACGTCACAGAAAATTCAACTAATGAAATTACACCAGGGAAAAACGGTGAAAACGTAGCGTAATTCCCCGTGCAGCGTATTCCGTTTTTTTTTTTTGTTTTTTTTTGTTTTTTTTGTTTTTTTCAGGTGTGAGTAGTCTTCGTATTTCCGTTTTTTTTATGAATGAGTCACTACTTATCAAGGTGCAAAAGCCCCTCGGTTAAATTTCAGGTTCAGATCGGAGAAGGAGGGGGCCAGTGAGAGAAGGGCGCAAAGTCATAGCACTCTTTCTGAAGCCAAGTCTTGGACTTTTTGGACTTGTGGGTCAGCACAAAGTTCTGCTCCAAGCCCTGTTGTCACACCCAGAATCTGCCAGCAGCCACCTGATTGCACCAGGGGATCACCAAACTCTTCAGCAAATCCAGGTACACTTTGGTGTTGACTTTGAAGCCGACTTCTAAGATGTGAGGTGGCATGATGTGGCCTTCAGTTTAAACCACACCAAAGACAATAACCTTGGCCAGAAACTTTGTTTTCATCACCCTGCGAACGTTTGGTGGCAATCCAGCGATGCATTTTGAGGGTGCTGTCAATGGAATAGAATGATGGCTTTGTAGAGGTACTGTATACTCTCAGGTGTGAGTAGTCTTCTAGCTCAATAGAGGGAACCCACCTTCTTTGCAGCAACCTTTGCAATGTCCTCAATGTATTTGTTCCAGTTCGTATTGCTCGCAAATGTTAGGCTGAGGATTTTGAAGGAAGAATTCTCAGGTAGGGTGTTATTTGTCATGGATATAAGTGGTTGGAGAGGCGTCTTGTAATTGTTAAAGGAGAGCAATTTAGTCTTACTGGCATTAAATATTACCATCCATTTACAGCTTTGAGTTTGATATGAAAATCTCCAAATTCAAAAAAGATGTCTGAGTTTTTATGTTATAATAAAAATAACAAAGATGAGAATTGTAGTCACTATATTCAAAACAAATTGTCAATCCTGATTTCAAAAAGTCCGAAACATGTTCGTCTGTATTTTTTTAATTCTTTGGTTTACTGTTCTCATTTTGAATGTTACTCTCATAACGTTTCAATCGATGTAACCTCCGACCTTCTTGTCGAAATTGGTAATCTTTATGTCGAACTTGCATATCTTTAGTCAAACTTAAGAATCTGCATGGAATTTCGAACAGAGCCCTTTATTTAATCCAGGGGGGTAGCATGCTCTCGTTCCATCAGCCACGACTGGACAAAAGCCCTTAAAGAAATTTGCAATTGTAAAATAAAAGATACAAATGCGAATTTATTAGGATTTCTATCCAATTATGGCTGAAGGAACAGGAGCATGTTACCCACGAGGATTAAATAAATGGATGGTCACATTCAATGCTGCCAAGACTAAGCTTGTTTCGTTCAATAATTACAAGAAACCTTCACTAACACCAATAGCAATGGCCGAGAACACATTACCCGAAAGTACTTCTTTTAAACTCCTCTGCCTAACGTTTACAGGGAACATGAACAGGAATAGATACATTGAGAGCATTGCCAAGGCTGCTGCAAAGAAGGTGGGCTCTCTCTACCGTGCTAGAAAGCTACTTACGCCTGAAAGTATCCTGTACCTCTACAAGGCCATCATTCGTCCATGTATGGAATATTGCTGTCACATTTGGGCTGGTGCATCTGCTACTTGTCTCTCACTCTTTGACAGGGTTCAAAAGAGAGTCACCAACCTGATAGGTCCTGAACTGTCATCTAGGCTTCAGCCTCTGTCCCATCGACGAAATGTTGCATCCCTCTGCCTGTTTTACAAGTACTTTAATGGTGAATGCTCTGACGAACTACAAGCACTTGTAGGCCCTCGACGTGAATACCCCTGACAAACCCGACAAGCAGCTAAATTCCACCCCTTCACAGTAGAGATCCCTAGGTGTAAGAAAGCCTTCTACTCCAATAGTTTCTTCCCCAGAACTGCTAGACTTTGGAACTCCCTTCCGGGATTCTGCTTTACCAACTGTACTGACATGCAGAAGTTCAAGTGTAATGTGAACAGATATCTTGCTACTCATCTTCCTTCATAATATCTCTGCAACATATGCCCCCCCCGATAGTAGCCCCCTACTTCAAAGTGGCACTGTGCCTGAAAATTGAATGAAAGATAATTTTTAAAAAACAATGATTTTGTTTGAAATTCCATGAAGATTCCCGAGTTCGAGAGAAAGATCCCCGAGTTTTAAAAGATACACCAAAAGAAGGTTACTGAAGAATCTAAGTGATGAGAATACCCAATCCTCATTTGAAAAAATTTAGAACCAAAACTTTAAGTCGTTCGGAATTCTTTTAAGATTATTTGACCTTTTCTTATCTTGTGTAACACAATTATTGTAAAAGTTTTGGTTTTTTTAATCTTGCATTTGTAATTATTTTAAATGGCAACGGTTTAAAATCTACTTACTTGGCATGTCAAACACATGGACTGTCTTCGTACATTTTCGTGTCTTTAGTCGATCTGCTACGCCCTCAACGGCAACAGTTATTTCAGCAGCCTCTTCATAGTTAAAAATAACATAAACATCGCTTTGGCCCTGAAATCGTATTCAGAAATATAACATAATTGAACTGAGATCTGCTTTTATATATATATATATATATATATATATATATATATATATATATATATATATATATATATATATATATATAGTCTTGGAAGTTTTTAAGCTTTAAAACTATACAAAAAAAAATTTATCATTCGTTAGAAAACTATTTAGTCAGTAAGCCATTCAATCATCTGCAATCACCGCATAAACTTGCTCTCTCGAATTCAATATAATTTTATGACGATAATAATTTATTTTTAAGGGATCATCAGTTGTTTACCATGAAACACTGTTTCAGGGATTTTTAAACAAAACAGTATATTATATTATGGCTCTCCAGCAGTGTTGATCAAACACCACCTCCCTTAATCTTGGGGAAAAAAAGACAAATATTTTACAAATATTAGATCTAGTTTCCTATTCTTAATTACTTTATCTAACCTATTCATGTTATAAAAATGAATTTCTTATCTGTGAGATTCATCTATATATATATATATATATATATATATATAAATATCCGAAATGAAAGATACGAAAGAAACTCGTCCTCCTCCTCAACCATGACCAGCATCATCACTACCTTCCAAAGTTAACACTGAAGAAGTGGAAGAAGAGAAAGTGTATGTTTTGGGTGGGAGGAGGGATTCAATGAATATGTGATGAGAAGCAATATTCAAGAGGAGGCTAACAAGAAGATTAAGAAAAATGTGAAGCAAATGGAGGATAACACATTAATATCCGCTTAACTGCCATCCGATCCTGTGGTCTACGACGACACTGGTCTGCATACATAGGAGGTAGTTAATCACACTAATGTCAAAGAAAAAAGAAATAAATTGTTTTTCTTTTTCTTTAATATAATGAATCGTCTGTGTCTACAAACCTCAAGAAATACAATTGTTGTTCATTCATGAATTGCGTACTATTCGGTTTTTTTATTTAATTTTATTTACTTTTGTTTAATTTTATTAATTTTATTTAATTTTATTTAATTTTACAAATGTTATTTAATTTTATTTAATTTTATCGAATTTTATATCTTTTATTTAATTTTATTTAATTTTAATAATTTTATTTCATTTATTAAATTTTATTTAATTTTATTTAATTTTATTAATTTTATTTAATTTTATAAATTTTATTAAATTAATAATTTTTTAAAAATATAATTTAATGTTATTTTATTTTATTTGATTTAATTTATTTCATTTTATTTTATAAATTTACTTAATTTTATTTAATTGCATTTAATTTTATTTAATGTAATTAATTTTATTTAATTTTTTTAATTTAATTTTATTAATTTTATTTAATTTATTTAATTTTATTTAATGTTAGTAATTTTATCAATTCATTTAATTATATAAATTTTATTTAATTTTATATTTTTTATTTAATTTAATTTTATTAATTTTATTTAATTTATTTAATTTTATATAATTTTATTTATTTTTATTAATTTTATTTAATTTAATTAATTTAATTTTATTTCATTTAATTTTATTAATTTTATTTATTTTTATTTAATTTTATTAATTTTATTTAATATTATTTAATTTTATTAATTATATTTATTTTTACTTATGTCAGTAATTTTATTTAATTTTATTACTTTAATCTAATTTTATTTAATTTATTTTATTTTATTCAATTTTATTATTTTTATTTAATTTTAATTAATTTTATTTATTTTATTTAATGTTATTTAATTTTATCAATTTTATTTAATTTTGATTAATTTTCTTTAATTTTATTAATTTCACTTAATTTTATTTAATTTTATTAATTTTATTGTATTTTATCTATTAATTTATTTTATTTCATTTTATTAATTTTATTTAACTTTATTTAATGTCATTTAATTTTATTTAATCTTATTAATTTTATTTAATTTTATTAATTTTATTTAATTTTATTAATTTTATTTAATTTATTTAATTTATTTAATTTTGTTTAATGTTATTTATTTTATTTAATGTTATTTATTTTATTAATTTGTTTAATTTTATTTATTTAATTTTATTTTATTTAATTTTATTAATTTTATTTAATTTTTTTAATTTTATGTAATTTTATTAAGGTTTATTCATTTGATTAATTATTTTTAATTTAATTTAATTTTTTTTAATTTTATTAAATTTATGTAATTTTATTAAATTTTATTTAATTTTATTAATTTTATTTTATTTTATATTATTGTATTAATTTTATTCAATTTTATTAATTTATTTATTTTATTTAATTTTATTAATTTTTTATAATTGTAGTTAATTTTAAAAAATTTATTTAATTTTATTTAATTTTAATTCTTTTATTTAATTTCATTTAATTTTAATTCTTTTCTTTTATTTTATTAATTTTATTTAATTTTATTAATTTTATTAAATTTTATTAATTTTATTTAATTTTATTTAATTTTATTCATTTTATTTTATTTTATTCATTTTATGTAATTTTATTTAGACATATACATAATTTTCAGAATGTGAGAGATTATATATAATATATTCCACGGCCTAAGTGTCTGACTAATGAGCCCAAATGAGGACTTCCGGTTCATTGACTCTCATGGCTCTTGTGGGCTGGAACGTTGTGTGGAATTTATTATATATTAATGCTGAGACAATTAATCGGAATAGAAATCGGGAAAATCAAGATAGCTATCAGGGTTAGAAAAATTTGTGCCTATTTTCCGATGCCAAAAACGATTCTTTAATTATATTTTTATTTGAACAAAATGCATATGGGCATGATTACAAAATCCGAAAATTGGGAAAGGAGTTGCAATTATCTTTTTCTTTTTTCTTTTATTTTCTCTTCCAATTTTCGGTTTTTGTAATCATACCCATATGCATTTATTTTCTTTTAATGAATTGATCGATGCTATTTCTTCTGATGAGTTAAGGGCAGAATAGATTCATCGATTGATATAACAATTAAAGGATGGTTTTGTGTTACGAAACAGATACTGTCAAGAATTGTGAATGTCAACGTACTTAAAGGAATAAATTGTAAGATGATCAATATCTTGAAATTTGGAATATAGACTTTTGTCATTTATTTGTTATATGCTCTGTAATTACATTGAGTTTCATAAATTAAGGATTGGTATAAATAAAAGGTGAAATATAATTGAAAAACATATGTACACAGAAATATATATATATATATATATATATATATATATATATATATATATGAACAAATGATTAATAACACATGTTATAAGACATCTTGAAAAAGAGTTAAAAACATATTTAATTTTAAAAAAGGAAGCACAAGATAAGTGGACAGTCCTTAATCCACGGAGTTTCGAAGAAATACTCTCCTTCTCATCAGAGGGCAGGAATTAGCAAAATGCGGGATCAGATTTTGCATATAAAAGTATTTAATGAAACTACAAGTAAGTCACAGATCTTACTTGGTTAAAAAAGGGGTGAGGTAAGGGGAATAGGAGGCAAAAGAAAAATGATAAAAAGATTTCACATGAATGGATAGTCCGGTGAAGGGTAAAAAATCCAAGAATGGTAAAAAAAATTTTTATGTATATATATCAATTTAATTGAAATAAAGTCGGTCAATTTAGCTCATATAATAATATTTAGCTTACTCTGACAGACGTTAAAAAAAAACATTTAAAAATAAATGTTACAATTTCAACAGTATTTCCCACGGTTAATGGTGGCCGAATGGATTAAGTCCTTGCTAATGGTGTTAGAAATGGCTTTTGTTGCTGGGTTTGAATCTATCGACCAGTGTTAATCGTGACACCCTGTACTGATGATTCCTGAAAGGATGAAACACTAGTATCTGTAGGTATTTAATAATGATTATAGTATATATATATATATATATATATATATATATATATATATACAAATTGATTGTTGCTATTTCTTCTAATTAATTAAGGGCATAATAGATTCACTGATTGATATAATAATTAAGTGATTGATTTTGCGTTACGAAACAGATACTGTCAAGAAATGTATAAGTCAACTGAATTAAAGGAATAAATTATAAGATGGTCAACATCATGAATTTTGGAATATAACTTTTTGTCATTTATTCACTATATTGCTCTGTAATTACATTGAGCTTCTTAAATAAGGATTGATATATATTATAAGAAAATATATTTCTACAGAAATATATATATATATATATGTATATATATATATATATATATATAGTCATCCACATACAGTACTATATATATAATTACTTCATTTACTCACATAAAATTAATATACGAAAGTATAGATTTATGCGTAAACTTTAAGTATTTACTTCAAAAGTGCTCAATACGTAGATAGAGCTAGTTAGTAATTTATAAAATATATATATTTTATAAATTACTATATATATAAATATATATATAAATATAAAGTATGAAGGATTATATATATATATATATATATAGTAATTTATAAAATGTATATTTTTTATAATTACTAACTAGCTCTACCTACGTATTGAGCACTTTTGAAGTAAATACTTAAAGTTTACGCATAAATCTATACTTTCGTATATTAATTTATGTGAGTAAATGAAGTAGCTATATATATATATATATATATATATATATATATATATATATTTCTGTAGAAATATATTTTCTTATGATATATATCAATCCTTATTTAAGAAGCTCAATGTAATTACAGAGCAATATAGTGAATAAATGACAAAAAGTTATATTCCAAAATTCATGGTGTTGACCATCTTATAATTTATTCCTTTAATTCAGTTGACTTATACATTTCTTAAGAGAAGGAAAATGTCTTAAAGGGAAATAACTCGATATTTCATACAAATTGTTTTCATTATTTTTTCGTTTCTTCTTTCACTCTGCAATATGAATATAAACGTACTTACAGGATAGAGGACAACTGGAATAACATCTAAAATAAGCACGTCGTCAGCATCGGGTTGGATAGTTTCTTTGTTTCCAGTGGCACCCTCGTAGAGGTCGATTAGTGCAGTCAATACGCTTCTTTGGGCTTCCACCGTCTCTTCCAGCGTATAAACCAGCCTCCAATTGGGCATACTCGTCTCGGTCAGACGACCATTGCATTCCACAATGCAACTATGTTCCGAATCAGGCTTAAGGAGGTCAAAGTCCAGCGATGAGGCATGGGTTTCCATATCTGGGCTTAAAATCAGCACAAGCACCGAACTAATCTTGGCCAGCTCTTTGGTTAAATCCTCATAGAGCGTCCCATAGCAGTTGATTTTATAAGGTTCCTTTTTCAGGATTCTCATCAGATATGTCGTCCATTCCTTGCCATCTGCTTCATAGATAAAAAGAATCCCGATCTTCTCTGAAACAGAAAAAAATGTAAAGCCATATTATCACATTGCCTTCCCTTTGAGGGAAGATCAAAATGTTCCTATTTACTTGCTTCCCCACGAGGGCAGAGTTAGACACAAGGTCGGTTTTTAATGTGGGTGCTGTGAGGGGGGCATCTCAAGTTATGTTTCTTTGTCTTCCACACGCCTCAACGTGGCAACAGGTTTTTTTTTCTTGCAATTTCATCCCAAGCAAGGCACATTGCCACTTTGCTGTAGGGGGCTACTATCAGGGACATAAGCTACAGGGGTACTATGTGGGGAGTTGGGCATCAAGATGTCAGTTCACGTTACACTTGAACTTCTCCATGCCAGTACAGTTGGGGAAGCAGGAACTCGGAAGGGAATTCCAAAGTCCGGCGGTTGTTCTGGGGAAGAAACTACTGGAGTAGAAGGCTTTCAAAATATTTGGCACAAAGCAATACACCGCTACAATGCAAAGCAATGTGTCCAAAAAAATTCTGGCCAACTCCTCCAAGCTGTCTGCTTGATGGAGCCCCGCACACCTCATTTGCATACATGTAGCACAACTTTGTAAGATCGTCCGAGACCATCTGAGACCGTGCGTGTCAAAACCTCGCAGACGCCATCTTGGATCTCTTTTTATCCCAAATCACAGAAAGGCAGACACAATGGCGTTTAAAAGGTAGGCTGTTCCTATTTTTCCAACACTTCCCCCTGATCTCATGATTACAGAGATGGCAGGGGGGTGGCGATCGCCTCTGCTGGGTGCTTTTTCAAAGAGGGACAGTACAAGTCTCGTCTTCACATGCGCTCTCATTCATAGTCTGATGGTCAAGGAACACCACATCTCCTGGGAGACTGCTGACCTCTGAGTCACTGCTTGATTGGGGTTTGTGTGAACAAAAGCGATTGCCTACTGCCCTCAGACCCACACATGTTTATGCACTGGCTTCCCAGCAACTTCACCCAGACAGGATCCCCTTTGGCGTACGACCTCCACTCTTCCTCATTGGTGACTGCTCTGTTGGGGTAGATTCCTTTTTCCCAGACCCGGTATTGGTAGATCATGTTTGCAGATGCTGTTCCTGGAGAGATGCCATCCTTCAGCATGATGTTGTCCCAATACATGGTGCACTGCTTCCTGACCGCAATTCTTTTGACACTGCAATGGCTTCTCTCAGCGATACCATTGCCAGGCGGCACATAAGCACATTGCAGTCAAACTGATGGCTGCAGAAAGTTGGATCAGTGTCAGTCAGCACCTCTTCGGGCGCGCCTCTTTCAAAGAATACAGATGAGAACTGGCGGATAATGTAGAAGGAGTCTGGGCATCTGATTGGTGTCCAGAGCACGAAACGCATAGGTCCACAATCGATGAAGTGATTGCCACCATAATACGTGATATCCATGCCCACCCTCTGCCACATGCCGCTTACTCCCAACTGCCCCTTCCTCCATTGTATCTGAGTTGGGTCGACTGATTGGCATGCCTTGCAACTTTTCACCCCTCTCCTAACAGTCTTCCCTACTTCTGGGTTAATTATCTTGGCAAAATATAGGGTCTGTTTCATCCCAGGGAGCCTGCACTGCGGATGAATCTCCATGATATGATCCACATCAACCTTATATGCGACGGCTGCACATGGTCATTGTAGAGTCTCAGAATCTCTCCGAGTATCAGCCAGCAGCCACCATTCATATTCTTGTGTCAGCGCATCTGCTCTATTGATTGCAGACCTGATCAACGCTATGTCTATGGTCAGATCATACTCTTTCATGGTCTCAACCAGGGTGGCGAGGCGCCCGTGTGGTCAGCCGTGCTCTTCCAGTCAATGCAGCGGTTATCCACAGATGAGTGCATGCAGAGTCTGTGATAATATAGAGTACCATCGGGTTGCCACTGAAGCGGCAGGTCAACTCTTTTCAACGAGCCATTAAGATAACGATTGTGTAGGAAGAACCTAGCAATATCACTTATCTCACTAACAAATGTGTACTCTTTTCCCAAATGTGACTCCATTGTTGCTCATCATTTTTGATGTCGGTTCCATCTGATTGGTCAATTCTTATAGCCCTCTCCATAAATAGAACATTTCTATCTTTTGTAACCATATTTGTATTTCTTTTATTCATATTTCATTCATTTATATTTCATTCATTCATATTTCATTCATTCATATTTCATTCATTCGTATTTCATTTATTCATATGTCATTCATTCGTATTTCATTGATTCATTGTTCATTCATTTATAATTCATTTATTCATTCGTATTTCATTCATTAGTATTTCACTTATTCGTATTCCATTCATTCGTATTTAATTCATTCATATTTCATTCATTTATATTTCATTCATTCGTATTTCATTCATTAGTATTTCATTCATTTATATTCCATTCATTCATATTTCATTCATTCGTATTTCATTTACTTTTTTTTTTTTACATGAGGGTCACCACTTATCATGGCCCGGAGGCCACTCAAGGATAAGGGTTATTGTGTGTACAGTAATCAATGAGATAGTATTGTAGTAATCATTAGTATTGGAGATTTGATAGAGTGTCTTACTTAAGGGGGCGGTTTGTCAGGAATTTGTTTATGTTGGACTTGAAGACATCCAAGTTGTAGTCAGGTGGGAAACAGGCGAATGAAACAGAGTTCCACAATCATACACTTCTGAGAAAGAAGCGCTGCTCATGGAATCTACGTTTTGATTTAGGCACATATAAAGAGTGGGGAAAACTATTGACAGTAGTTTCAGCCAGACGGGTGTTTCTCGTGAAAGATTGGCGAGGGGGGACGAGAGATTGGAGCTCAGACGAGCACTTGCCATGGAAATAACAGTAAAATACAAAAACAGGCTCGCAACGTCTCTTCTGTGGGAGAGAGGTTGCAGGGAAGAGAAAAGGGCATCCCCTACCAAACCACAAAGTCTATTATTTACTCTATCAAGGCAGGATAGGCTGTTTTTAGCAGCTCCTGCCCAGATGTGGCAGCAGTACTCCATCATCGGACGTACTTGGCTTTTATACAGATAGAGAATTGCATCAGTAGTGAGATATCTTCTGGAACGGTAGAAGGATCCCATCATTTTCCCAGCGTCCCTGGCAACAGATTTGATGTACGTGTTCCATTTCAGATCAGGAGTGAAAGTCAAACCCAGAAGCTTGTCAAAACATGGAGCCTCCCCAAGATGAGAGCCATCCATTTCAATTGATGCCAGATGGAGATCAGAACGTTGATGATATAAAGATAGAAGCTTGGTTTTGGATGCATTAAAGGTGACCAGCCACCACTTCCCCATTGTACAACGTGCTCAAGATCAGAGGAGAGAGAATTAGAGAGAACTTTGTCATTTACGGCCTTTGATGTGTTGCTGTAGATGGTCGTGTCATCAGCATAGATGTCAACGAATGATTAAAGTATGTGTTTTGGGAGATCATTGATGTAGATCAGGAAGAGAGTTGGGCCCAGGATGGAGCCTTGGGGGACTCCAGCATTAATACTGTGGGCCTCTGATTTCTGCCCATCAACCACTACTCTTATGAACCTATCGGAGAGAAATGATTTAATGATTGAGAAAACATTTTCAGTAATACCATAGCTGGAAATCTTGCGAAGTAGGCCCTTATGCCATACCCTATCGAAGGCCTTCGATATGTCAAGAGCAATTGCCCCAGAAAGGAAGCCTTTGTCAAGAGATTCACTAATCCTATGTGATATAACTGTTAGCACATCTGCTGTAGATCTTGCAGAGCGGAAACCATACTGCATGTCACTAAGAAGGTTGTTTCTGTTGAGGTGGTTGACTACTTCTTTATTTAATATGGATTCCAACACTTACTCATGACACTCAGCAGACTTATTGGTCTGTAATGAGAGGAAGATGACTTTTCACCTGAATTCTTAAATACAGGGCATACTGATGAGGTTTTCCAGGGTGTTGGAAAGCACTTCTCCTTAAGGCAACGCTTAAACAGTTTTTTAAGTATGGGGACAAGTTCTGGTTGGAGCTTTTTCAGCACTATAACTGGGATGCCGTCAGGGCCAGTTGCTTTACTGAAATCAAGGTTCTTGATTAGCTTGGTGACCTCACGCACAGATATTTGTATGTTGCATAGCGTGTTGTCTGTTATAGGAGGAAATACAGGGAGTTGATGGTCATTGTCGCATAGGGTAGAATTAGCTGCAAAGTTCTTGGCAAATAGTTTGGCCTTGTCTGATGCTGACGAGATTACCTCAGATCCATTGATGATGGTTGGGAGAACGCACGCTTCTGTTCAAGATCCTGTTTGCTATTTGCCAGAACTTGTGGGAACCAAGCAACTGCTCAGCTACTTTGGATTTAACAGACTGAGCATATAGCTCTCTTGCATGTTTTATTACTCTTTTACAGTGGTTGCTGGCAGTCCTGAAAGCAGCTTTAGTCTCAGTACATCTATTACGTTGGTAGCTATGGAAAAAGTGATTTCTGTGTGCGATGGCAGCAGCACATTCAGGGGAGAACCATGGCTGGCTGTTAGGTTTTTATTGGAATTTTTTGGATGGTATGAATCGGTCTATGCCTACAATTAACCATTTGGTCAGGCCTGATACTATAGAGGACACATCCTTTTTAAACATGGAATGCAGAGGTAGGTCAGATATGAATGTACGGAAGCTATCTCAGTCAGCCATAGAGTATCGATATACAGTACAGTGGAGAGGTACATCTGAAGATTTATTACATTTCATTTTTATCTTAACTGCTACAACAGAGTGGTCAGAGGATCCCAGAGGAGAACATGAACACAGCTCAGGGGAAGTTGTGAGGAAAAAGTCTAGAAGGCTTGCATATTGACCGGTAGTATCGGGCACACGGGTGGGTTCATGAACAATCTGAGTGAGGTCATAGGCAATGGCAAAATCATGACAAACCCCCTCCTTGTCATCGGTTTTATTTGAGTGGGTCAGCCATTCCACATTATGGACATTGAAGTCACCGCAAATGGGAATGTTAGCCGAAGGATGAGCAGACAGGATGTGGTCAATTTTCTCAGATATGCTCTTAAAGATAATGACCCCACTGTTGTGGGGGCATAGAGGGCAAATATAAATGCAGTGGTGTAAGCTAGTGTAACCCGGAAGCACATATAAGGTAAATTAGGGTCTTCTCTGGAGATTTCCCTACCACATGGAAAGCCATCTTTAATGTAGGCACATATTCCATGCCCATGGCGATCTTGGGGGTCAGATTTAGATGTTAAGTTAGAGTATCCTTTAATTATGAATTCCTTTAGAGAAGCGGTTGGCTCTATGCCAGTTTCACTTAGAAAGAATATGTCCGGTTTCGTCTCCTGTAATTGTGTTTCAACCTCTGGAAGTTTGGAACATAGACCCCTGATGTTGGGGAAGGAGACCTGATAGTAGGGGTCTACATTGGAGGATGGGGTTCTAGGTTTATTTGTGTTTCTATTTTGGAGATTTGTCATGATTGTTGAGGTTTTGGAGTTTGTGGAGCAGGTCAGTAGACTTGGTTGGAGCAGGACAGAGAGGGAAAATAAGAGAGAAAAAGACAGAAATTTTTTGTTTTTTGTAGCACATGATAAGGTAAAGCCGTAACAATTACCCACTAGTATGGCATTGAAAGGCCCTACCAGAAACTACTGTATGGTCCAGAATCCATTCATAAAATGACAATACAGCAGCCCCAATACTTTGCACCTGCTGATAGGACAGCTTCCTTAGTGGTTAGTCCAAGGTTCGGGTCTCTGACTATCAGACGGGTAACGTCAGCCCAGGTGAAACGTTTACCTCCAACACCCTTACTAATGACATGGCCAAAAGGATAGATATAGAAACAGAAATTTTCTGACATCTCAGGCTACTCTTTACAAAGTACTACCGACCTGGAAAGCAGCTTTTTATTCACCCTTTGTCAGAGAAATCATTCATTGGAAATGAGGACTGAAGGACAAAAAAGGAGAAGCGAGAGTTACTGGAGCTGCCGATAACACATCCACATGCATTATCTACTCTCCATTGAGAAACTAAAATAAAATAAAAAGGTGAGAAGGACTTATTAATATCTACTTAGTATAAGTCCGTTGCCCCATTCCCGGCTTAGGATAGTACTTGAAGATAGTCTGCCCTCCCATGTTAATGCATGGATACTGTTTGCCTTTATCTACTTCGAGCTGGGATGTTAAACTGTTCCAGCTCCACCCCATAATAAATATGCTATAATGGAACTTTTATCAAATTGAAAAAGTCTGGTTATTTTTAACTCGTTTAAAAAGCTGGTTAAGAAGTAATACCTTTAGGGTTATGTATTAACTTTAGCTAGAAGTAATGCATACTTTAAAGAAGAAAAAAAAGAAAAAATCCGCGTGTTTTTGAGTTCTGATAATATGCAAATATAATTTGAGAAATGTTCCATTTCATGGTAGACTTTTATTCTCGTTTTAAATATAAGAAAAAGTATTGGTTAATAATAGTGTTTTTGACAAAAAAGATTTAGGAGAAAGATAAGAAAAGAAGACAAGTATTCAGGATTAAAAATAAAAAAAACTAAACATGTTAGTGTTTTTAGATTACGAACAGAAAAGTTTCTTAGCTTTTGGGACCGTAGAGTTCGATTTAGCTTGGAGTCGATAGCTTAAAGAAGAGGAATGCCAGCCAGTCACTCAGTCTGCTTTTATGCTGATATTTAAAGCATATGTTGGGTGGCGGCGGTCAGGGGGGGATCTTAGTGAGTTTTGTATTTTTATTTATTTCTTTTAAATTCAACATTGAATTATCTATCTAATGGCAAAATGTTCGACCACCCCATTTATCATTTATCATAAGTATGTCTTGTCCTATTGGGTGTTCGCTTAGACATACTTACCAAGAAATCATCTCACCAATGAGACGCTAAAAACTTTAACATTAAGACTAGGATTTTAAAGTAACCCCCTCCTCCTACCCCCACATATCCCCCCCTTCATGTATCCCTATGCCCTCAGCCACACCAGAAATGAACTTTCCAGACCCTCCCCCACAAGGTCCTTAAACTCCAAAACTAAAACATTACCGACATACCAAGCACCCTCTCCCACCTTTCCCTCTTGTTCCCTTCCTCTTTTTTCCGCTCTTCTCGCACCCCTCCCCTGACATCATTCACTCTTTCCTCCCATCATAACGAAAATTTCTGTAAAAGTCTGAGGAAGCTATAGACGGCCAAAAAAACGGCCGGGTAGCTGAAACAATAATGTAACTTAACAGAAAGATACGGTAATAAAAAATAAAACGCATATTTGCTCTACAACAGTATTGAGCACTTTCATCAGTTTTTATTAATTACAATTTCTACTATATATATATATATATATTTCATTTACTCACATAAAATTAATATATAGAAGTATAAATTTATGCGTAAACTTTAAGTATTTACTTCAAAAGTGCTCAATACGTAGGTAGAGTTAGTTAGTAAGTTATAAAATATATATGACGATTAAGCTACACTGAATATTCTGTGTTTCATCCACTCTAGGCCTCTTCAGACTTATGTATATATATATATATATATATATATATATATATATATATATATATATATGCATATATATATATATATATATATATATATATTGTTCATGAGTTTTGGTTTGGGTTTCGATTCAAGCTGATGCACCCAAGTCATATGGATATATTTTTTTTATTTTTTTAATCACAACTTTATCTATCTATATATATAAAGCAAAAGTGGTGCACGCGTTTGTGTATGTCCAGTCAAGGCTTTTTCGGGGGGAGGGGGTCTCGAGAGGGTTACTATGTTTTACGACTTTTTATATACTCCCTAGATTATAATATCTATGATTCACAAAGGGACATCGTGTCTACATTTATTTTGATTGACTTTTATAAAATTTGCGCTATTCCATTCTCTCGCGTGTTTGTGTTTTATGTATAAAAGCGAAACTAATAGCAACGGACGTCATTTGCGTTCATGTCCCAGGCACCAACAATCAAAGT
>NC_136514.1:3009908-3099908 GCF_053919585.1 Euprymna scolopes
AAAACATGAAAATATAATCTAGTCTGAATCATCATGGACACAGTTCAAAGGATTTCGACAAGTTTTCGCAGAACAACCACAACCGGTGGTGCATCTCAGTTTCTTCAGACGACAACTGCATCTTTGAGATTCACAGTTCTTGCACTGGCATTGTGTGAGTTTAAGGTAAATCTCTGGCAATGGCTCATCGCTCATCAGATGAGGCAGTATATTTCCAGTTGTGCCATCCTGATTCCATCCATTTCCAACCGGGGTACAAATGTCTGGACATGCGATCAGTGAAGAGAGCCAAACTTTACACTGATAATGTGCTCGCTGTATATGCAACTTCAAGGAAGACCGAGTTGGTGGTAACCTCTCGGGATCTTTGGAACCATTGAGGAACATTTTAAAACGCACATTATTGATTTTTGTGTCATTTTCATTGTTGGAATAGAGCCTGCAGATGAATTTCTCTACATCAGTCAGAGTTTGTTCCGTGAGTGTGCCGCGTCCAAATCCATCCAGTAAGGGACGATAACTGGTGAATGTTTTCCAGGCTGTTGTTTTGCCAATGCCACAAAATTGGCTGACTGTGTCACAGCCTGATATGGCATGGAATCCGGGAAGGTTGCGACGAAGAACAGGATCAAGCACTACATTGTGTACAGCAACAAAACTCCTATCCTTTGCTGTTCCTGTCTGGAACCAGATATCTCTGGTTAGGTAACTGGTAAAGTGAACAAGGAGGACAAGAATGTCTGTGTCTCTGGAACTAATGACCAGCCGCTCAAATCCAAGATCTGTAACACATTTATAATGTAACAGTATTCTGGTATCAGCTTCGTCGTGGTTACACTTTAAGGAATTGACGTTTGTTCTACGGGATGATTCTGCAGCCATCCTGTCATGGAATCCTCCAGAAGTCACAACATCGCGTTCTTTTTGTGTTAATTTTGCTTGACGAATCAGCTCCATACTCAAGAAGTGTTCTAAATCTTTTTTGTTCTCTAGGAGGCCAATAAACTGTCTCCAGTTAACAGGTAATGGTACGTCCCTGTTATTCACTTTGCGACTTATTGGCCGGCTTTTTCTAATCCGAGAAATTCGAGTGGTATCCTTGATGGTATGTGCTTCATACCGATCAAATACGACATCGACTCTGGAACATGATTGACTAAAGTGACTAAAGACTGAGGTCACAAAATGGTCAGCGAGTTGTCCAAAGTTTTGGATATTTGCAGGTTTTCCAATTGCTTGGACAAGTGCCTGACCATCGATGATCACACAAGTTTTCAGGTTTGTTATTGGCAGTTGTTTCTCTACAGTTGTTCTTTTCTGGAGAATGTTGCCTAAAACTGCTTTGTTTGTCAATCGTATTACCCCAGAAGTATCTGCAAGTGAAAGTGGAACTGGCGAAAGTTCATAGCTGAGGATTTCCTTTAGGTCAACCTCCCATCCAGCTTCCTTAGATACAAGCAAGCGTTGGAAGATGTTTCGGTCTGCTTTGATAGTCTTTTGCTTGAGAGCTGGATCTTTGCACTGGACGTCATACATGGTTTTCAAGGTTGAGCTTTTCGACTGTCGGAGCTTTTCATGGAATCCAACAACCTTCTTGATAAGACGTGAAGCCACAAATTCCTGTATTTTCTCTTGTCCTTGTGCGTGTGCTGCCAGAAGAGATTCTGTAATTTGAAGAGAAGCTACATCTCGAGTGGCTAGACAAACAACGTTTGGAGTTTGATGTTGAAAGATGCCATAAATCTTCAATTGATCAACAATTTTCTGAACATCTTGCTTGTCCCGTTTTAGTCTTGAAGGTCCAGCTTCTTTCACATATAAAGAACTATAGTATTTATCTGCAGTGTGCATGTCCAGCATTAAGTTTGTCTCATGGACAATTCTGCTTCGCTCATTAAATGTGAGACACCATTGATCTCTTGCCCCTTCTGATCGTGTTATTCCAACAAGGCCTCCTGCAACTTTACCAACTTTGTTTACATGCTCCAAGGCATGATCCGTCGATAGCTGATTGAATGTGTTGTTTGTCGTCTTGACCACAAAGTTTCCATTCATGAACTCATGGTGGACATCAGGGTGGCTTGTTTCTAGGAGCATGCAATCAGCAAGGTACACTGCTCCCCAGCGGGTGTAATTGACATGGTCATATTGAGCAAACCAGGGTAACATTTTAGCAAAAGACGATTTATGCAGGCTTCAGTTTCCGGTTCTCTCAGCACTCAGGAACTGCAGTAAGATGAAAACCATTTTGATGTACGTCAACCAAAATCTGGAAGTTGGTGGCTGTGTCTCTTGAAAGTCATCCAACAAACTGATGATTCTAGACTGAACAAGTTCATCCTCCAGTGTTTTGACGTTGTTGCTGATCACCTCTCGCTCATCGTGTGCCTCCAAAGATTCTATGACGTTGACTGATAATGTTTGGAGGGCATATTTGTCTACTTGGTGGTCCTGTGCCCATTCGATGAATGTTGGCCAGAGAATTTTCCATACGGCTTCAAATGTGAGCTTGTGTGCTCGAATCGCCCTGTTGTACGATTTGGCTTGCATGTTGTTCTGAGCTGTGTTCTGACCAAAGACGGCACTTTCGGCCCATACTTCAAGAAGACCAGAGTCTGCAAAGTGCTTTCCAATGACACACATAAAGTTCTTAATAATGTGGAAACCCCCAAGTCGTAAAAATATGTTTTTGCATTGATCACTGTTGGCCCACTGCATTTCCTTGGCTTTGCAATAAGCTGTTGATCCAAAGTGATGACAGTAGACTGACCAGGATTTATAATGCTAGAAATTCTGAGGCATCGCATCATAACCGTCCATAGTGTGTTGTCTTCGTGAGCGGGTGAATTGAGTAGTGGCAAATAACCGATTTTGCAGACCTCATGTTTGTCTTGAGTTGTAAGTTGGTTGAAACCTGTCCATACAGGAACATGATCACTGTTAGATCCATGGATTCGAGAAAGAAACCAAGCCATATCTTTAGCAGAAGCTTCGTTGCACACCTGATCATCTGACGTAAACATCGTTTACTTCAAGGTGTCTGTAAATTTCGGATCCTTGCGACAAGGTCGACAAGGTAACTTCTGAAGCACTGCTTGAGGTAATGGTGCGTTCATGCTTTGTTCTGGGCCGTGTTAGTTTTAAGGAACTTGTGAAGGTAGAATAACAGTCTTTGTGATGACTTTAATCTCTTTAATGATTTTCTCAAAATCAATGGCTTGAATTCTTTGTATAGTGCGGAAGTTTTCAGAATCATTGTACTTCTTGCGTTCTGCAGCAGCTATGCGGGCCCTTTGAATTCCAACCTCTCCAAGATTTCTAATAGGTTTCTTTGGGTCTTTCTTCTGACAAAAAAGGCACAGGTTCCAATCAATACTTGTACCGGAAGACTTCTGAGAGCTTTGGGTGCTCACACTCGACTCCATATTGAAGCTCAGCTCAACTCAGAACATGCTGTTGGAGAATAAGAACAAATAAAAATTATGCAAATTGCACATTATCATACTCTAAAGAACACTAGCTTAACTAATCAAATGTGTTCATGCTTTATTTTTTTTAATATCTATTTGATAAGCTCATAAACAACATCTACAGCGAATGGCACTATCATCTTTCCCTTTCTCATGGAAAAAACGAAGAAAGATAACAAAATGGCAGTACCCGATAGACGGACACTAGTGGGAGCCGACAGATAATAATAATAACTTATTATATATTACATTCATCACATATATAAACTTCTTATACATAGATTAAGTACAAGTGAATAAAATAAAAGATTTTAAGAAAATCATTTTTCGCTTTGGCAGCTTTTTGTAAAGTTGATGCTATAAAAAAGAAGTTTTATGACAATTGAATGAGATGTATTTTCTCTATACTGACCGTAAGCGTCTTAGGTCTAAAAATTATTATTTTTTTTTTTTTGGGGGGGGGGCTCCTTTTGGTTGAACAAAATATTTTTCTATTCAATATAGAGTTAAAATAATTAAATATTTGGATTATACAGTCTCTAAATGTTTTACCTACCAAATTTCAGAAATATTGAATTTGTGGAAGTATTTTTAAAAAATTTAGATAACATTGAAATTTTGTGACGTTTCATGATTTAAATTTAGTAGCCAAATATGCAAACTTTACACCCCCCTAAAATCTGAACCATAACGTTTACAACCAAATAATTTGGCAAATCATCTTAACTCTCCAAGAGGAAATTTTGTGCCAATTTTCAAGTAATTCGGAGTTAGTGGGTGTAATTGCCAGGTGAATTGAGATAGAATGACCCAATGAAGTTCGTCAGAAATTTGGCTAAAAAGTGATAATAAAATCATTTTAAATGTATAAAAATATGGAATTCTTACTAAACAAAGTTTAATATACATCACAAATAATATTATCTCCAATTACAGCAAATTTCATAACATTATCTCAAATAGATATGGAGCTATGTCACATTATAATAGTACTGTATTTTCAACCATGGCGGCCATTTTGTTTTTGCTCTAAAAAATTAATAAAAGCCTAATTGAATGGGCATCCACCTGAAAAACCTTCAGTATGGACCCCTCTAACAGTCTGACATGAATGCTTGCTCCTAACATTCCGTACCCGCTAAAGTGATTTCTAGGCCTCTTTTCAGATTTTGCCTCCTGACTAGAAGACTCAGATCAGAGACAGGTAATTTGGAATCAATGAACCAACATAAGACGGGGGGGGGGTCCACTAGTGCCGCCAACCTGATAAACTGTCCATTTTGAAGCAACGCTGGGTAAAGCGGTCCGTATATAGCGTAAATATAGTTTGTGTGCTATTAATTTGATGAATGTAATATCCTCGAGTGACGTTGGCTGTAGTTAAATAATGTCCCAACACATGAATGAAAACTCAGTTGATGCTGGTGCATGTTGCAGTGTAACTGAAGTTTTGTACCCCATGAAAAACTGCCCGTGGTCGCATGACCACTTACATTTGGGTCGGTTGGAGATTTCATTACTTTAAAGCTACCTTGTTGCTGGTTTCCCGGTTCGTGATCAGTCACCATTTTCAGTGGAGGAGGGTTAGTTTTGATCGCTATGATGTAGGATTGTTTTCGCCTGTCAGAAATTTGACAGTTGCATCTAACTAATCATTGTATTGTTTTGGGACCAATCAGATTGGCCGAGTTTATTTCCTACGAAGTGTTGCACTGTTGCACTTTCGCGGGCTTTTTGTATTTTATGCGTTTGCTTTTTAGTTTCAGAACTTGACCTGGACGAACGCAGGGAACCCGTTCTAACACCACAAGCAGTCGAACTCTAAAGATAATGATAGACATGATGCAATTGTCAACTTTCTGACACGTTCTCTATTTGGCATTTTGCTGCCTGGAACAGAGACTTTTTGTCTTTTAATTTGTCTTTGAGCATCGCTTTTTTTTTCTTTTTTTTTTTTTATTGGCAAAAAATAATAATTGGTTGGTTCCATAATTTAAACCGCTTCATCCAATCAGATCCAAATACATATTCAGAATTTCTATAGACGAAATAATTTCTTGTTATAGATAGCGTCTTTCACCTTTAAAGTTGATTTCGTCTTCAGTTTCTGCACGAGCTGTTTTGTCTGTCTTTTTCATCGTCGGATTTTTAAAATATTTTCTCCATGTGTGATCATTAATGATCGAGAGGTTCGAACCCGAGTTGCACTTTAACAGTTTTATTTCGATGCTGATTGCGACAGATTTTTGCGGATTCTTATTTGCCTTTTTTTTCATTCTTGCCTGACTTTGTTTCTATTATTCTTTTTTCTTTCTACACTACACCGCTTTGTGGCCAATTTTACCACAATTGTTGTATGTGTTGTGTTTAAATTTTACCACAATTGTTGTATGTGTTGTGTTTAAATTTTACCACAATTGTTGTATGTGTTCTGTTTAAATTTTACCACAATTGTTGTATGTGTTCTGTTTAAATTTTACCACAATTGTTGTATGTGTTCTGTTTAAATTTTACCACAATTGTTGTATGTGTTCTGTTTAAATTTTCGTTGCTGGGAACAGCGAAATATCTATTTTAATTTGTATTATAGGTATTGGGCATGTGTTGTCGTATTTTCTACCTTTTGGTAAAGGTATTGATTGATTGGTCCTACAAAGTAAACCGCTTTATTCAAGCAGATCCCAATACTGACGAAAGCATTTAATTTCTTCGTGACGCCATTTAGTGTTACGGGTAGCGTTAATTCACTTTTAAATTTGATTTTGTCACTCGTTACTGCACTGGCTGTTTTGTCTGCCTTTTTCATCGTTATTTTTGTAATCTTTTCCATGTGTGACGCTTAATGATTGAGAGGTCTGCTCCCGAGTTTAGTTGTAATTTAAATGTTTTAAATGTTTTAAATGTTTTAAATGTTGATGGCGACAGATTTTTGTGGATTCGAATTTGCTTGTTCATTTGATCTTGCCCGACTCTGTTTCTATTCTGCCTTTTGTTTCTACACTACACAACTTTGTGGCCAATTTTGTCACAATTTTGTCACAATTGTTTCGGTATAAGCAGTGTGTCGCCTCATATTGTCTCGCACAGCGACCGCATGATTTTGGGGGTAATTTTTATTTTTGAAAAGACGACTATTTTTTCTCTTGTAAATGGACGTACATTTTACTTTCTCTAACTTTCCCCGTGAGGAATCATTTTTTGCTTTTGCTAACACATGATACACCAGAATCCTCGATATTTCTAGAATCGCTATTAACACTGGTTACCCGCTAGCAAAATTCTGCCAGTTTGTTTTTTTTAATGTAAAATCTGATCCACATTTTAGTCTCGATCGCACTTTACGTCTCATCTCCTCATACTAAGCATTTCAAATCGCCAGCTGATAATTCTGAAAACGAAATGCTTATTTATAATGGACGCAAATGTAATATAACCCTCGCCATCTCGTTTAACAAATTAAAACACTTCCTTCTTTTATGAAATAAAGTTGTGTTTCGACTAAATAAGTTCTACAATAATTGATTTGGTTAAGATAATTTAAATTCGCGTGTTTTCTTTGGTAGAATATCGTAGACAAACTTATTATGCTCTGCTATTACCAATTTTCTCAAGAGTAGGGGGAGATTTTTAGCGTCTGATTAATCCTCGCAGTTTACCATAAAAATATATTCCATGGAGACCTTTAAACGTTTTATCTTCGTCTGGAAGATAAATGAATGCCTCAACAGAATTCTATATTTTGTTGGAAGAAAATGCAGTGTTATTTTCATGAAGTTCATTTTAACTTAAAGCCTTCATGAATCATTCTTCCGGTTATTTCTGAAATGAAAAGAACATATCATGATGTTCCTTCTGCTAGTGTTGTAGGTTTTCTTCTGTTTTTGTTGAAGAAGCATCCTTTCGTCCTGTTGTAACGTTGCTGTTACACTCGAACCGTGTTCCTTACATTGTATGCACTTGGATCCATAAGCCGTCTGGTAACGTCACAAAGGTATAACCAAATAAAAAAAGTAATTAAAAAAAAATAAAAAATCCGCCCCGACACCCTTTTAAAAGTCTTTCTCCTCACCACTTCGTACTGGCGCTAACTAGTGCTTTCTCGCCCGCGTGTTTCCACGTCTATCTTCCCCGGTAGGCAACTCGCTTCTCCCCTTGACCTTACATAATGTACAGGGTGCGTAAGTTATTTAAGGACACTTATATTTTTGTAATTTTAATTAAAATATGTTAACAGTATTTTGTTTTGCTACCATTACAAATGCTATTATAACTAATGAAATGAAAAGGCACAATGTCTATAAAAGTGAAACACAACAATTCAGAAATCGCCAAATCTTTTGTTTGCAAAGTTAGGAGCTCAATCAAAACAATGGTGGTGACTTAATACAGATGTCGAGATTCTTCAAACGATTGTTAAGACTTGGATATACAATGTAGCTAATAGAAGGGTCTATGCCTTCCAACAAGATTCGGCGCCATCACATAAAGTTAAGAAAAACTCAGGATTGGATGGTGGAGAATTTTCGTGGTCCTGTCACACCAAACTTATAGCGTCCTAACTCATCAGGACTTAATCCTTTAGATTATTACGTGTGGGGTGTATTTTCTTTGAATTATTACATGTGAGGCGTATTTCTTTGGATTATTACGTGTGGAGTGTATTTACCTGAGATTATTACGTGTTGGCTGTATTTTCTTTTGATTATTACGTGTTGAGAGTATTTTCTTTAGATAACAACGTGTGGGTGTATTTTCTTGGAATTATTACGTGTGGAATGAATTTTCTTTTGATTATTACGTATGGGGTGTATTTTCTTTGGATTATTACGTGTGGGGTGTATTTTCTTTGGATTATTACGTGTGGAGTGTATTTTCTTTGGGTTATTACGTGTGGAATGTATTTTCTTTGGATTATTATGTATGGGGTTATTTTCTTTGGATTATTACGTATGGGTGTGTTTTCTTTGGATTATTACGTGTGGGGTGTATTTTCTTTGGATTATTATGGGTGGAGTGTATTTTCTTTAGATTAGTTAGTGTGAGGCGTATTTTTATTATTACGTTTGAGTGTGTTTTCTTTTGATTATTAAGTATGGGGTGTATTTTCTTTGTAGCTTTACGTGTTGAGTATATTTTCTTTAGATAATAACGTGTGAGGTATATTTTCTTTAGATTATCATATGTAGGGTGTATTTTTATTGGATTATTACGTGTGGGGTGTATTTTCTTTGGATTATTACGTGTGTGTGTGATTTCTTTGTAGTATTACATGTGGGGCGTATATTCCTTGTATTATTATATTGTGGTGTTTTGGGGGGAGTTATTACGTTTGGGGTGTATTTTCCTTTGATTATTACGCTTGTGGCATATTTTCTTTCGTGTATTACGTGGTGGATGCATTTTCTTTTGATAATTAAGTATGGGGCGTATTTGCGTTGGATTTTTACGTGTGGGGCGTATTTTCTTTTGATTATTAAGTGTAGGGCGTATTTTCTTTGGATCATTACATGTGGGGTGTATTTTCTTTGGATTATTACGTTTGGACCGTATTTTCTTTTGATGACGTGTGGGGTGCATTTTCTTTTGATTATTACGTGTGTGGTGTATTTTGGATTATTGCGTTTAGGTGGTATTTTCTTTGGATTATTACGTGTGGAGTGTATTTTCTTTTAATTATTAAGTATGGGGTGTATTTTCTTTGGATTATTAAGTGTGGGGTGTATTTTATTTTGAATTTTACGTGTGGGGTGTATTTTCTTTGGATTATTACGTGTGGGTGTATTTTGTTTATTATTACGTGTGGCCGTCGTTGACATGCATGCTCCTAACATCAAATCTTCTCTGAGGGAAGCAATAGTCTAAGTTATGAAGGACATAAGTAAAGACCTGATTAAAGCTTGCAGTCGTTTCGAACTCGAATCGAAGGAGGATATGTACAGAATAAAACATTAATTAATTTTTGTTTTGTCACAAGAAATTGTAAATTTCAACCATTTAACAGTTTCGTTTTCTGTTGTTTTTTGTGTGTGTTTCAGGTATCCTCTAATATCTTACGCAAGCTGCATTTAAATACGTTCATCTTACAGAGACAGATGGAATATCTAAAAAAAACATTTTTAAAAAAATAGGTGCTCATAAAATACATCGAAGTATTCAAATTTGTTAGTATCTTCTGGTATGTTTATAGATTCAATCCACAAATGTCTTATGGCTTAACATCCGAATAGTTTTGCAGTTTCAATTGTTAAAATCGTTCGCAGGGCACTCGAGAAACTAGTAAAATCAACCAATTGGGAACAAAAGGGTTTCTATAAAATATTTGAATAGTCTTTTGAAATCTTGGTTCAACGAATATAATTTTTTTTAATGCGGCTTCCAATAGTTTTAACCCGATACTTTTTTCTAAAATTGAGGAGACGGGATATTTCTCTCAGATTTTCTCACCTGTAAAAAATGATTTTACTGTTTAGTAACTTTTCGAGTGCTTGTGAGTGGTCAAAAAACATTGCGATTGTCTAGAACAACCAAGAATGAAGTCTTATAATTTTTTAGCATTTTTTAGTTACTAGTTTGTAGGTGTTCGTTTTATTTTCTCGAATAATCCGATGTCTGAATTTGTTTTCTCTTTTCAATTTCTTTAGGCAATGCTATATTGAACCCTGATATTTTTTTTTGAAAGTTATTATTGGAATACTGAGATATTTTAAATGTAGATTTCTTTCGTAAGTCCTCGAATACTCGTTTACCATTTAGTATAGCTATGGGTTAGTAAAAAAGATAACACAGACGCGGATATCAAGTCGAACAATATATTCTTGGTTAAACGTTTTATAATACAGGATGGAATGATAAAATTGTCGCCCTAGAAAAGACGACATGATTCAATTTCCGTTTGATGAAAATCGTTTTTTTTTTGTTTTTTTTTTTGCAGATTATCTACTAGTTTGCCAGTTGTGTACAAATCCCATGGGCGATAGGAGCCTTCTATCATTCTGAAAGTAACACAATATTTTTTATTCATTTATTACATTTTCACCCCAAACAAGGCACATTGCCACTGTGGTGTAGGGGGCTACTATCAGGGGCAGCAACTACTGGGGCACTATGTTGGGATTTGGGCAGCAAGATGTCGGTTCAAGTTACACTTGGACTCCTGTATGTCAGTACAGTTGGGGAAGCAAGGACCAGGAATGGAATTCCAGAGTCTAGCGATTCTGGGGAAGAAACTACTGGAGTAGAAAGATCTTTTACATCTAGGGATCTCTACTGTGTGGGGTGGCATTTAGCTACCTGTCGGGTTTGTCGAGGGTGTCTACGTCGTGGGGGCACAAGTGTCTGCAGTTTGACAGAGCATTCACCATTAAAATACTTGTAGAACAAGCAGAGGGATGCAACGTTTCGTCGATGGGACAGAGGCTGAAGCTTAGATGCCAGTTCAGAGCCTATTAGGTTGGCGACTCTCTTTTGAACCTTGTCTAGGAGCGAGAGACTAGTAGCAGATGCACCAGCCCAAATCTGACAGCAATACTCCATACATGGGCGAATGGATGCCTTATGGAGGTACAGGATACTTTCAGGTATCAGTAGCTTTCTAGCACGGTAGAGAGAGCCTACCTTTTTTGCAGCGGCCCTGGCAATGTTTTCAATATAATTGTTTCAGCTCATGTTTCCTGTGAACGTTAGGCCAAGCAGTTTGAAAGATGTACTCTCAGACAGGGAGTCACTGGCCATTGCTATTGGTGGCAGAGAAGGTTTCTTGTAATATTGAAGGAAACCAGTTTAGTCTTGGCAGCATTGAATGTGACCATCCATTTATGTCCCCATTCCACTACAGATTGGAGGTCATCCTCTAGTGTTTTTGTCATTTCTTTAGTTCAACGAGCAAGATCAGAGATGCGCCGCTGTACAACTCATGCTCTCTACGGATCCAAGTTATGACAACAGGAGCATTGCCAATACTCGTTCACCAGTCAGTATGGCCATAGGTTAAAGGATAACACAGACGCGGATATCAAGTTGAGCAGTATATTCTTGATTAAACGTTGTATCTGAATAAAATAACTTTCTCTCGCCTTTTTCTGACTCAGTCATCATAAAGATGGTTTACCTTGCCATCTAATTTACATACGAGTTTTTCGTTTGTATAAAACAAAAGGAAAAGGTGTCAAATAAAAATAAGCCGGAGAGTTGTTTAAGAAAAGCCCAGTCATTGGTTAATGAAAACATTAATTGACAGGAAGGAAATAACGAATTTGATGAGTTAGATAGCATAAGTAAATATAAAACACAATCAGTAATAAAAATCCGTACACTTAGTCCGACTATATTCTTTTTTATGAAAGTTTTTATCGTTTGTATAAAATTTTCCGGGGAAGAAAATGGAAGTAATGTTAGAACTATGTTACACTCTCCGTAAGTCAATCAATTGTGGCTCTCTTCAGGGATGTGCAGGTCTGCTAGGAGTGTCCCAAGCACCTGCCGCTTTTACTCCTGTTTTAAAAGTGTCCTTTTCAGAGGAATGTATTATAGACATGTGCCCCAGCGAGACGTTTTTTTTTCACTTGAGCATCTGACCTGAAAAAGTTCTTTGCACGTCACTTGCTCTCCGAATTGCTAGGCGTATTTAGTAGATGTGGACGAGTTCCTTCGTAGGTAGATATGTATCATCAATAAAAATGACCCACTGAGACCGAAACTCCGAACAGTAAAAATAGAAATATCCGATTATAATGAAATTTGACATATTTATAAGAGCCTAATCCTTACCGTTTTTCGCCAATTCAGCTTCTAAGGAAAGTTGTTAAATGCCAAGTAGAAGATAATATTTACAATAAAGCAATATGATGTTATGTGCATTGCGACAAAGTACATAGTAACGACCTACATTGAATCTCGAGCATATATATATACGTGCATGCGTGCGCGTGTGTGTGTAAATATATAAAGGTATACAGCGAGAGAGGGGGGTAGTTAGAAGGAGAGGGAGAAACTGGGATTTTTTTAATTGTTAACGCAGTTTATTCGAGCGAAACGAAATACAAAAGTATAGAAAAAAAACTGGTTTTCAATTTTTAGTGTATTTTTCCTTAACCATCTTAAAACAAACCTAACCCATTTTCATCTGCTCTTTATAGAAACAAAGCAACATGTGTGTGTGTGTGTGTGTGTGTGTGTGTGTGTGTGTGTGTGTGTGTAAAAGATATGATCAATATAAATGTTCATCCGTTTTAACTAGTCTGTCTTTTGTTTTTTACATGGAAATGACCACTTATCAAGGTCCGGAAGCCACTCGGAGATAAGGGTTTTTTGGGTTTTTTTTTAATTACATTTTCACCCCAAACAAGGTGCATTGCCACTTTGGTGTAGAGGGATACTATCAGGGGCAGCAACTACTGGGGCACTATGTTGGGATTTGGGCAGCAAGATGTCGGTTCACGTTGCACTTGAACTTCTGCATGTCAGTACAATTGGGGAAGTAGGAACTTGGAATGGAATTCCAAAGTCTAGTGGTTCTGGGGAACAAACTACTGGAGTAGAAAGATCTTTTACATCTAGGGATCTCTACTGTGTGGGGGTGGGATTTAGCTTCCTGTCGGGTTTGTCGTGGGTGTCTACGTCGTGGGGGCACAAGTGTCTGCAGTTCGTCAGAGCATTCACCATTAAAATACTTGTAGAACAGGCAGAGGGATGCAACGTTTCGTCGATGGGACAGAGGCTGAAGCTTAGATGCCAGTTCAGGGCCTATCAGATGTGCGACTCTTTTTTTAACCTTGTCTAGGAGCGAGAGACTAGTAGCAGATGCACCAGCCCAAATGTGACAACAATACTCCATACATGGGCGAATGGTGGCCTTATAGAGGTACAGGATACTTTCAGGTGTTAGCAGTTTTCTAGCACGGTAGAGAGAGCCTACCTTTTTCGCAGCGGCCCTAACAATGTTTTCAATATAATTGTTCCAGCTCATGTTTCCTGTGAACGTTAGGCCAAGCAGTTTGAAAGATGTACTCTCAGACAGGGAGTCACTGGGCATTGCTATTGGTGGCAGAGAAGGTTTCTTGTAATTATTGAAGGAAACCAGTTTAGTCTTGGCAGCATTGAATGTGACCATCCATTTATGTCCCCATTCCACTACAGATTGGAGGTCATCCTGTAGTGTTTTTGTCATTTCTTTAGATATGTGTTCGTTTGTTTTCCTGTCATGCCTGTTATAGAGTGTAGTGTCATTAGCATATATACCCATCTCAGAGGCAGTTTTGTCAGGGAGGTCATTAATAAATATTAGGAACAATAGAGGTCCAAGGATAGATCCCTGAGGCACTCCCGCATTTATATCACACTGTTTAGACGTACGACTGTCGAGGACAACCTGGATTTTTCTCTTATCTAAGAAGGATTTAATTATGTTAAGTATTCTACCAGTGATACCGTATGATTTAATTTTTCTGAGGAGACCCTTGTGCCATACCCTGTCAAAAGCCTTAGATATATCTAGAGTTACCGCTCTTCCCTCCCCCGCTTTATCCAGTGAATGGTATATACGTTCAGAGATTACAGTGAGGATGTCAGCTGTGGAACGGGCATGTCTAAATCCATATTGTTTGTCAGTCAAAAGTTTAGCATCTGTAAGGTGCCGGACTTGAGCATCGTTAATTATGGTCTCAAATATTTTGGCGAAAAGTGGGAGAAGGCTAATGGGGCGATAATTTGATGGGTCAGTTCTTTCGCCAGAATTCTTGAATATTGGTACCACAGGAGCAGTTTTCCAACAGCCCAGAAAGCATGATTCATTAAGGCATTTGTTGTAGAGTTTGGAGAGAACTGGAACTACTTCGGCTGAGCACTTTTTTAATAGAACAGCTGGGATGAGATCGGGTCCATATGCTTTTGAAGTGTCAAGGTTTTTTATGATAGCGTGTACCTGAGCAGGGATGATTTTTAGATCGTCTAGTGTGGCGTCTGTCCGCAAAGGAAAGTCAGGCAGGGGGTGGTTGGTAGGGTCCAGTGTGGAGTTCGAGGCAAACCGGCTGGCAAGCATATTAGCCTTGTTGGTTGCTGAGCAAACAACCTCGTGATTGTTGGTTAGCAGGGGAATTCTTGATTGCCCATTATTTACTACATTGTTGTAGATTTTCCAGAAGTCACGATTTCCTAATTTTTGTGCTTCGATGCGTTTTTTGGTGGTTTCAGTAAATTCTCTCTTAGCTGTCACTATTTCTTTCTTAACGTTATTTCTAGCTTCTATGTACTTCTGTTTGTTTGAACTGGACTTATGTCGGTTAGATCTGTGGTATGCATGCTGCCTTTGAGCAATGGCAGTTGCGCAAGTCGAAGTAAACCATTGGGGAGAGTGGGGCTTGCTATAAAATTTCCGCATGGGAACATGTGCTTCAATTGCTGTTTTGAACCTTTCAGTGGTCTCATTTGCGCACTGTTCAGAAGTAAGAGAAAAAATATTTCCCCATGGGGCATCTCTGATAAGATCTCTGATGGCTTCCCAGTCAGCCTTTTTATAATATCTCGTTGTTTTGAGCACTGGCTCTTCAGTTTTGGCTCTAGAATTTGTGATAGGGAGTGAGATATAGCAAAACTATGTGTTGTGCTGCCCACTGCATCTGTGTGAGTAGAGAATCCAAGCCAGTTTTTGTGGTGAGCATTAAAGTCACCAAATACATGTACCTGTGCGCTAGTGTCAAGGGAGAGTGCTGTGTCTATACTGTCAGAGACTTTGTTTATTATGGTGCACTCCTGGGTCGAGGGAGAGCGGTAGAGAAAATAAAAGTAGCTAATTTTATGTTGTATGTTTAGTCTAAAGCACATAAAAGCTTGATCGTCCGTTTCTAGGTTTGTTTCTCTAGTCAGGGGGAGGGTGTTACGAATTTAGACTCCAAGTCCGTGCATATGTCTGTCAGAGTCCTTACGGCAGAGTGGGAGATAGCCAGGCATGTTAAAGTAGTTAGAGGGGATGGAGGAGTATAGGTTAGTCTCGTTTAGTGCTAAGATATCCGTGGTATTTGTTAGGAGAAATGCTTCAACATCAGCTAAATTAGTTCTATTGCATGTACAGTAATCAATGAGATAGTATCGTACTAATCGTTAGTATTGGAGATTTGATAGTGTCTTGCTTAAGGAGGCGGTTCATCAGGAAGAATGTTAGAGAGCGTGACCTCAAAAACTGGAACAGCAGGTGTGTGTTTTTCCTACTGAATCATTCATTAACAATTAGGCGAGGGTGGGGACGTCTATACCGGTAATACCGATTAGATCGCTCACAGCTTTTAATGAAAATCTGATTTCAAGCTACCTAACCTATAATACTTCCTATTTACTTGCCTTCTCACGAGGGTCAATCAGGCACATCGTTAGTTATATATTTTCGGGAAATTCCAGCTCTCCAAAAAGTGACGCTCCGGATAGGAACAAAAATTTAAATTAAATTTAAAAATTCAGTCATTGAGGTCAGAATAGACAAACATCTGACGAGATATTAAGCAAACATGTCTAACTCTTATATTGTTAGATATCTTATATTGTTAGATATCATATATTGTTATATATCTTATATTATTATATATCTTATATTGTTATATATCTTATATTATTATATATCTTATATTGTTAGATATCTTATATTGTTAGATATCTTATATTGTTATATATCTTATATTATTATATATCTTATATTGTTATACATCTTATATTGTTATATATCTTATATTGTTAGATATCTTATATTGTTATATATCTTATATTGTTAGATATCTTATATTGTTATATATCTTATATTGTTATATACCTTATATTGTTAGATAGATTATATTGTTATATATCTTATATTGTTAGATAGATTATATTGTTATATATCTTATATTGTTATATATCTTATATTGTTAGATATCTTATATTGTTATATATCTTATATTGTTAGATATCTTATATTGTTATATATCTTATATTGTTATATACCTTATATTGTTAGATATCTTATATTGTTATATATCTTATATTGTTAGATATCTTATATTGTTAGATATCTTATATTGTTAGATATCTTATATTGTTATATATCTTATATTGTTAGATATCTTATATTGTTATATATCTTATATTGTTATATACCTTATATTGTTAGATAGATTATATTGTTATATATCTTATATTGTTAGATATCTTATATTGTTATATATCTTATATTGTTAGATATCTTATATTGTTATATATCTTATATTGTTAGATATCTTATATTGTTATATATCTTATATTGTTAGATATCTTATATTGTTATATATCTTATATTGTTAGATATCTTATATTGTTATATATCTTATATTGTTATATATCTTATATTGTTAGATATCTTATATTGTTACATATCTTATATTGTTATATATCTTATATTGTTATATATCTTATATTGTTAGATAGATTATATTGTTAGATATCTTATATTGTTATATATCTTATATTGTTAGATATCTTATATTGTTATATATCTTATATTGTTATATATCTTATATTGTTATATATCTTATATTGTTAGATATCTTATATTGTTATATATCTTATATTGTTAGATATCTTATATTGTTAGATATCTTATATTGTTACATATCTTATATTGTTATATATCTTATATTGTTATATATCTTATATTGTTAGATATCTTATATTGTTATATATCTTATATTGTTATATATCTTATATTGTTAGATATCTTATATTGTTAGATATCTTATATTGTTAGATCGATTATATTGTTATATATCTTATATTGTTTGATAGATTATATTGTTATATATCTTATATTGTTATATATCTTATATTGTTAGATATCTTATATTGTTATATATCTTATATTGTTAGATATCTTATATTGTTAGATAGATTATATTGTTAGATATCTTATATTGTTATATATCTTATATTGTTAGATATCTTATATTGTTAGATATCTTATATTGTTAGATATTTTTATTGTTAGATAGATTATATTGTTAGATAGATTATATTGTTAGATATCTTATATTGTTATATATCTTATATTGTTAGATAGATTATATTGTTATATATCTTATATTGTTATATATCTTATATTGTTAGATATCTTATATTGTTATATATCTTATATTGTTAGATATCTTATATTGTTATATATCTTATATTGTTATTTATCTTATATTGTTAGATATCTTATATTGTTATATATCTTATATTGTTAGATATCTTATATTGTTAGATATCTTATATTGTTAGATATCTTATATTGTTATATATCTTATATTGTTAGATATCTTATATTGTTAGATATCTTATATTGTTAGATATTTTATATTGTTAGATAGATTATATTGTTAGATATCTTATATAATTATATCTCTTATATTGTTATATATCTTATATTGTTAGATAGATTATATTGTTAGATAGATTATATTGTTATATATCTTATATTGTTATATATCTTATATTGTTAGATATCTTATATTGTTATATATCTTATATTGTTAGATATCTTATATTGTTAGATATCTTATATTGTTATATATCTTATATTGTTAGATATCTTATATTGTTATATATCTTATATTGTTATATATCTTATATTGTTAGATATTTTATATTGTTAGATAGATTATATTGTTATATATCTTATATTGTTAGATAGATTATATTGTTAGATATCTTATATTGTTATATATCTTATATTGTTATATATCTTATATTGTTAGATAGATTATATTGTTAGATATCTTATATTGTTATATATCTTATATTGTTATATATCTTATATTGTTAGATATCTTATATTGTTATATATCTTATATTGTTATATATCTTATATTGTTAGATATCTTATATTGTTATATATCTTATATTGTTACATATCTTATATTGTTATATATCTTATATTATTATATATCTTATATTGTTAGATAGATTATATTGTTATATATCTTATATTGTTATATATCTTATATTGTTAGATATCTTATATTGTTACATATCTTATATTGTTAGATATCTTATATCGTTAGATAGATTATATTGTTAGATAGATTATATTGTTAGATATCTTATATTGTTAGATATCTTATATTGTTAGATAGATTATATTGTTAGATAGATTAACTTGAATGAAGTGTCCAATAATTAATACTTACACTAAATATATTTATTCAGACACAAAAGACTTCATATTTAAGCTTTTGCAGCAGTTCAGACCCACCCATCATACTGGGAAAAGAATCAAAATATATAGGCACTGGCAGGACCCGTTAACTAAAGTTTTCTGATAGAAGCATGATCCCCTCTCGTGAAAATGTAAACTATGTTTGTTGTTGTTGTTGTTGATGGCGGTCATGCCGGTCAGGGCCGAAATATAAAAAATACAAAGTTGATGTAAAAAATTACCTCCTAAAAATTAAACAAAATTTTAAAAATAACATACTAAATTGCAGTCTAGCAAAATTTGTAAAAAACAACAACAAATGTAATTTACATTAAAACGCCTTTGCCTGTGCCTCAAACTTTGCCTTTGATTGAGCCTTAGCCTTTGCCTTTGCCACAATCTTAGCCTTTGACTTTGTCTTGACTTTGTCTTGACTTTGTCTTGACTTTGTCTTTCCCACGGCTTTGTCTTTTCCTTTGACTTTTCCTTTGCCGTTGCTTTCACCTTTGTTCAAGCCATTGCCTTTGCTTTTGCCTCAACCTTCGCCTTTGCCTTGGCCTTTGTTTTTGCCTTTGCTTTTTCCTTTTTCTTAGCCATTGCCTTTACCCCAACCTTTGCCTTTGCCTTTGCCTTTGCCTTAGCCTTTGCTTTTGCCTCAAACTTTGCATTTACCTTTGATTTGCTTTTGCGTTTACCTTTGATTTGCTTTTGCCTAAGCCTTTGCCTCAACCTTTGCCTTTGGCTTTTCTTTTGCGTTTGCCTTTCATTTTGCTTTACCCTTTGCCTTTTCCTTTGCCTAAGCCTTAGCATTTGCCTTTGCTTTAGACTTTGTTTTACCTTTGCCTTAGCCTTTGCCTCAACATTTGCCTTTTCCTTTGCCTTTGCCTCTGCCTTTGCCTCAACCTTTACATTTGACTTTGCCTTTGCATTTGCCTTAGGCTTTGCTTTTGGCTTAGCCTTTGCCTTTTCCTTTTCCTCAACCTTTGCCTTTGCCTTTGCCTTAGCATTAGCCTTGTCCTTTGTCTTAGCCTTTGACTTTTGCCTTTCCCTCAGCCTAAGCCTTTACCTTTGCCTCAACCTTTGCTTTAGCCTTTGCCCTTGCTTTTGCCTTTGCCTTTACCTAAGCCTTTGCATTTGCCTCTGTCTTTGCCTCAACCTTTCCCTTTGCTTTTGCCTCAGCCTTTGCCTTTACCTTTCCATTTGCCTTTCCCTTTGCCTTAGCCTTTCCCTTTACCCCAACCTTTGCCTTTGTCTTAGCCTTTACCTTAGCCTTTGCTTTTGCCTTTGCCTTAGCCCTTGCCTTTGCCTTTGCCATTGCCTCAACCTTTACTTTTGCCTTAGCCATTGCCTTTTCTTCAACCTTTTCTTTGCTTTTGCCTTAGCCTTAGCCTTCGACTTTGCCTTTGCCATAGCCTTTGCCTTTGCCTCAACCTTTTCCTTTACATTTTCCTCAACCTTCGCCGTAGCCTTTCACTGAGCCTTAGCCTCTGCTTTTTCCTTAGCCTTTGCCTTTGTCTTTGCTTTTTTCTTTTACCTTTTCCTTTGCCTTAGCCTTTTTCCTTTGCCATAGTCTTTGTCTTTGCCTTTGCTTCAGCCTTAGCGTTTTCCTTTGCCTTACTCTTTGACTTCGCCTTAGCTTTTTCCTTTGCATTAGCCTTCGCTTTTGCTTACCTTTGCTTTACTCTGTGTCTTTGCCCTTTCCATATCATTTGCCTTAGCCTTTGCCTTTTCCTTTGCCTTAAGCTTTGTCTTTGCCTTTGCCTTGGCCTTTACTTCAGCCCTAGCCTTTGCCTTTGTTATTGCATATGTAAACAGTGAAACTATTGGCTTAGAATGTTTGAAAATTTTAAAATATTTTCAATTTTGACGAAAACAATGGAGATCCTTATTGTTTTTCGTGTTATATCAAATGAAAGTGAAATGTTTTAATGATTCTTAATGTTATATAGGAGTTTCATTGAGAGAGAGTCTTAGAGATAAAGTAAGAGTCTTATTATAAGTGATGCTTTTTCTTAGTGAGAGAGATTTATCAAGAGTGATGTTGATGTACTCAGAGAGAGAGAGAAATGTTGTTGTATCTTATTGTAAGAGACTTAGAGAGATTGTTCATGTTAGGAGAGATTCTTATATATTAAAATGTTCATTCCTTAGATGTGTAGATTGGAAGAGAAGGAGAAGCTCTTTGCGGGATGAGATAGTGTTCAGACAGTTCGGACATGATGATGTTGAGACGTGTATATAAAGACATATAACACAAATATATAATACAATTTCACTTTACCTTTTCGTAAGAATCATAAGACAAGACGAGCTTTACAAAACACATGATGGTTTATTTCGTCACACGGCCGTGTTTCCATCACCAAGAATTCAAAGTCTCACATTTTAGTTTCAACGTGACGTCTCGCTCCCTAGACGACTGTCTCCCCCTGAGTTTTCTCACTGACTGTAACTCTAAAGTTTTTTCTCTATTCCTCGAACTTTCTATTTTCCGTGACGTCATACACATGTTAAAACATGTGCATTCTTTCACGTGTTTTGGACATACGTGTCCAAAACTTTTCCTATTTCTACAAAAGGAATTTTAACCTATATTCAATATGTTAAAAACATTATCTTATAAGCTGCATTCTTTCAATTTAAAATTTCATAACAAACTTGAGAGTTCACATTATTTCCTTGAAATATTTATCTATATTCTAAACAAATGTTTGTTTTACATTTTTAAATTCTCACACGTAATCTATTTCTAAACTAAATTACGAGGTTCGAATTTGTCTATTGCTATTTCATTTTCATTTTAAACTAAATTCTCCATTTTTATACTTACATGAAAAGGGGACAGCCCTTATCATGTAACATTGACATGGTTACACTATTATAATATTATTAAATTATTTTATATTTTAATATATTTTAATATATTAAACTATATTATAATATATTATACTAACATAGTTTTGCTGTAGCTGGAAGCATGGAGATCATGTCCAACCTGATTCAACACGCTCCAAGTGTACAACCACTTTTTGCTTTGATGAAATCTCCTTAAAAAAATGTATTGTTAATAATAGGATCATATAAAGGATATACACCAGGAGATAGATTCTGTACACTTTGTACACAGGATTTCAAAAGGCGAACAATTAAAAAAAAAAAGAATATATCTATATATATAAAAATGTAAAGTTGGTTCGTTCTAAATGAATAAAACCATATTTCTACGTTACCAATTTATTTGAAATTTTCAGACAACCCATTTTTAGAGTCGAGTTATGTTTTTATGTTATTAAAATAAATTTACCTCGCGAATTATTAAAATTAAAATATTAAATAAAATAAATATATTTTTTAACCGTTACTGCGAATCTGTTCTGTTGATAAAACTGAACTTCCGGTTCGATTCATTTCACTGCCAAGAATTGACGAAAGATTTCATTTTCTGTTAACTCGATAAGTAAAAAACAAAAAACAAAAAAACATATTTCATTTGTTTATCTTCCAAATTTTTTAATTGATTGTTAATCAGTTTTTTTTCCACATTTTATGTTAGTTAATTTATGTTAGTTGATTTATGTAAGTTAAATTATGTTAGTTAATTTATGTTAGTTAATTTATGTTAGTTAATTCATGTTAGTTGATGTATGTCAGTTAATTTATATTAATTAATTTATGTTAGTTAATTTATGTTAGTTAATACATATTAGTTAATTTATGTTAGTTAATCCATGTTAGTTAATTTATGTTAGTTAATTTATGTCAGTAAATTTATGTTAGTTAATTTATGTTAGGTCATTTATGTTAGTTAATTCATATTAGTTCATTTATATTAGTTAATTTATGTTAGTTAATTTATGTTGGTTTATTTATGTTAGTTAATTTATGTTAGTTTATTTATGTTAGTTAATTTATGTTAGTTAATTTATGTTAGTTAATTCATATTAATTAATTTATATTAGTTAATTTATGTTAATTAATTTGCTAAAAAAATTATTTACATTATTTTTATTGATTGATTTTAAGCACACATAAGTTGCTCGATATTCATCCTGAAACTCGAAATAAAAACTAATAAAACGTTCGGAAATTGACATTTTGTTTTTATAAAAAAGAAATTATGAAAATATTATCAAATCACAAATAAATTGAAAAAATATTATCAAATCACAAATAAATTGAAAAAATATTATTAAATCACAAATAAATTGAAAAAATGTTATCAAATCACAAATAAATTGAAAAATATTATCAAATCACAAATAAATTGAAAAAATATTATCAAATCACAAATAAATTGAAAAAATATTATCAAATCACAAATAAATTGAAAAAATATTATCAAATCACAAATAAATTGAAAAAAAGTTATCAAATCACAAATAAATTGAAAAAATATTATTAAATCACAAATAAATTGAAAAAATGTTATCAAATTACAAATAAATTGAAAAATATTATCAAATCACAAATAAATTGAAAAAATATTATCAAATCACAAATAAATTGAAAAAATATTATCAAATCACAAATAAATTGAAAAAAAGTTATCAAATCACAAATAAATTGAAAAAATATTATTAAATCACAAATAAATTGAAAAAATGTTATCAAATCACAAATAAATTGAAAAATATTATCAAATCACAAATAAATTGAAAAAATATTATCAAATCACAAATAAATTGAAAAAATATTATCAAATCACAAATAAATTGAAAAAATATTATCAAATCACAAATAAATTGAAAAAATATTATCAAATCACAAATAAATTGAAAAAATGTTATCAAATTACAAATAAATTGAAAAAATGTTATCAAATCACAAATAAATTGAAAAAATATTATCAAATCACAAATAAATTGAAAAAATATTATCAAATCACAAATAAATTGAAAAAATATTATCAAATCACAAATAAATTGAAAAAAAGTTATCAAATCACAAATAAATTGAAAAAATATTATTAAATCACAAATAAATTGAAAAAATATTATCAAATCACAAATAAATTGAAAAAATATTATCAAATCACAAATAAATTGAAAAAATATTATCAAATCACAAATAAATTGAAAAAATATTATCAAATCACAAATAAATTGAAAAATAATGTAAATAATAAAAAACGTAGTCTGAACTTATAAACAAAATCATTTATTGTAGAAAGTTGCTGTTACACAATTAAATAAAATCTTGTGTATTTATCAAAGAATGCTCGATGACTTAACAGAGTATATTTATAGCTGTGAAATATTTGTATAATATTTGTATGAATAAACATACTACATGCGTGTATATATATTTATGGAATTTTCGGAGTAGTTGTGTAATTTGGTTAGAAATAAACAGATTTTGGCTTTCGTCAGAGATAACCAGTTTGTGTCCCTGGACACGTGATTCAGGTTTGCTTACGTAATTGTTAGTTAGTCAGCAGAGATCAAGACAGTCAGTTGGCTAGAAATGCGTTAGTGAACGGACGTGTTGACGTGATGAAGAAGAAGAGGCGAACCAGTGAAAATGTAGAAAGAGACTTAGCATGCCAAACTCCAACAATGAGATCAATATGACAAATAAAATCCGTGTAAAATATAACTCGTTGTTATGGTATTCTTTCAGGGTTTTGACAAATAAGAAGGTATGAACCTTTTGGTCTGAGACAAGCGTACATATTTTCAGTTTGATTGTAAATAAAACTCTCTATAAATGTTTATGTGTCACGTTTGTTAACTATGTGTATTTGTGAGGAAGCTCTCGCAATCACGACGAACATTTTATGCAATAAACTGTTCAAGTGAAGAAAAAAGCTTAAACTATATGTATGAAATTATCGGAGGAAAACAATGGAAGTGGTTCCGATTCTTTAATTATCATCTGAACACAAGGAAACAATTTTTCTTTAAGATTTCAAATATAATTTGGGGAAACTTTTATCATACTAGACTACCCATGACTCGTTGGGTCAGAATATCATATAACTAGCTATAGAATAGCAAGTACATTAATTATGCCAACAATATACGGGCTTGCACATATAACAATGGCTACCACTGTTAACATAAGGAATTACATTGGTTTTAATAACCGGAAAACTACTTATTTGTGGAAAACAGTCAGTACCGGACCTTCAGCCAAGCAACACCATCCTGTCTCGTTCCCTGTCCACCGGACATCTCGATATAGCATTGATGGTCTCCACTGGAGACAACTGCTATTAGCTGGGGACGACTCAGGAAATGTACTGACTGACCGACACGGACCCCAAAAAGAATCTTCTATCACAGTCCTATCTTCAACTTTCTACTGCAAATAAATACCCCTTTTCGTTGTTATTGCTGAAAAGAAGTTTGTTCTTCATTTCGTACTGTATTCTTAATTAAACATATTTTATTAGGCGTTAAACATATTTTATTCAGGGTTAAACATATTTTATTCGGGGTAAAACATATCTTATCAGTGGTAAAACATATTTTATTCGGGGTTAAACATATTTTATCAGGTCTAAAACATATTTTATTAGGCGTAAAACATATTTAATTAGGTGTAAAACATAATTTATTAGCGGTAAAGCATATTTTATTAGGGGTAAAACATATTTTATCAGGGGTAAAACATATTTTATTCGGGGTTAAAGATTTTATCAGAGGTAAAACAGATTTTATTAGGCATAAAACATATTTAATTAGGTGTAAAACATAATTTATTAGAGCTAAAACATATTTTATTAGAGGTCAAATATATTTTATCAGGGGTAAAACATATTTTATTAGGCGTAAAACAAAAAGGCTGATTGGGAAGCCATCAGGGAGCTCATCAGAGATGCCCCATGGCAAAATATCTTTACTCTTCCAGCGGAACAGTGTGCAAATGAGACAACTGAATGGTTCAAAACTGCTATTGAAGCACATGTTCCTGCACGGAAATACTATAGCAAGCCCCACTCCCCCCAATGGTTTACTTCTGCTTGTGCAGCTGCCATTTGTCAAAGGCAGCATGCGTTCCGCAGATTCAACCGACATAAGTCCAGCTCAAATAAACAGAAGTTTATAGAAGCTAGAAATAATTGTAAGAGAGTGATAGACACAGCTAAGTCAGATTACTCTGAAACCACCAGAAAGCACATCGAAGCACAGAAATTAGGAACCCGGGATTTTTGGAAAATCTACAACAGCGTAGTTAATAATGGACAGTCAATTATTCCCCCACTAACAAACAATCATGAGGTTGCTTGCACGGCAACTGACAAGGCTAATCTGCTTGCCAGTCGGTTTGCCTCAAACTCCACACTGAACTCGGTACACCACTCACTCCCTGATTTTCCTCTGCGAACAGACGCCACACTTGACGACTTGAAAATCACCCCTTCTCAGGTACATGCTATTATAAAAAACCTAGACACCTCTAAAGCATGTGGACCAGATCTCATCCCGGCTGTGCTATTAAAAAAATGCTCTGCCGAGGTTGCTCCAGTTCTGTCCAAACTTTACAATAAATGCCTTAACGAATCTTGTTTTCCCGACTGCTGGAAAACCGCCTCTGTGGTACCAGTCTTCAAGAATTCTGGTGAAAGAACTGACCCACTAAATTATCGCCCCATTAGCCTCCTCCCGCTTTTCGCCAAAATATTTGAGTCCTTAGTTAATAAAGCCCTAGTCCAGCACCTAACAGCTGCTAAACTCTTGACTGACAAACAATATGGATTCAGGCAAGCCCGTTCAACAGCAGATATCTTAACTGTAGTTTCTGAACGTATATACCGTTCATTGGATAAAACAGGGGAGGGTAGAGCGGTGGCCCTTGATATATCTAAGGCTTTTGACAGGGTATGGCACGATGGTCTTCTAAGGAAAATTAGATCATATGGAATCACTGGAAGAATTCATAACGTAATTAAATCCTTCTTAAGTAATAGAAAAATCAAAGTTGTCCTCGACGGACGTACATCCAAACAATATGACATAAATGCGGGAGTGCCTCAGGGGTCTATCCTTGGACCTCTATTGTTCCTGATATTCATAAACGACCTCCCTGATAATATTGTTTCGGAGATGGGTATATTTGCCGATGACACCACTCTCTATAACAGATATGAGGGGAAAACAAATGAACACATATCCAAGAAAATGGCAGAAACACTAGAGGATGACCTCCAATCCGTAGTGGAATGGGGACAAAAATGGTTGGTCTCATTCAATGCTGCTAAGACTAAGCTTGTTTCCTTCAATAACTACAAGAAACCTTCTCTACCACCAATAGCAATGGCCAAGAACACATTGCTTGAAAGTACTTCTTTTAAACTCCTCGGCCTAACGTTTACAGGGAATATGAACTGGAATAGATACATTGAGAGCATTGCCAAGGCTGCTGCAAGGAAGGTTGGCTCCCTCTACCGTGCTAGAAAACTACTTACGCCTGCCAGTATCCTATACCTCTATAAGGCAACCATTCGCCCATGTATGGAGTACTGTTGTCACATCTGGGCTGGTGCATCTGCTGCTTGTCTCTCGCTCCTGGACAGGGTTCAAAAAAGAGTCGCAAACCTGATAGCTACTGAACTGTCATCTGGGCTTCAACCTCTGTCCCATCGACGAGATGTTGCATCCCTCTGCCTGTTCTACAAATACTTTAATGGTGAATGCTCTGACGAACTGCAAACACTTGTACCTCCCCGACGTAACTACCCCCCGACAAACCCGACAAGCTACTAAGTCTCATCCCTTTACAGTGGAGATCCCTAGGTGCAAGAAAGCCTTTTACTCCAATAGTTTCTTCCCCAGAACTGCGGGTCTTTGGAACTCCCTTCCGGGATTCTGCTTTCCCAACTGCAATGATATGCAGAAGTTCAAGTGTAATGTTAACAAACATCTTTCTACTCTTCTCCCTTCATAATGACCCCGCTAATTCCCTAATAGTAGCCCCCTGCTTCAAAGTGGCACTGTGCCTTGTTTTATCAGGGGTAAAACATATTTTATTAGGCGTAAAACATATTTAATTAGGTGTAAAACATAATTTATTAGAGGTAAAACATATTTTATTAGAGGTAAAACATATTTTATCAGGGGTAAAACATATTTTATCGGGGTTTAACATATTTTATCAGGGGTCAAACATATTTTATTAGAGGTAAAACATAATTTATTAGAAGTAAAACCTATTTTATTCAGGGTTAAACATATTTTATTAGAGGTAAAACATATTTTATCAGGAGTAAACCATATTTTATTCGGGGTTAAACATATTTTATTAGGCAAAAAACATATTATTATTATTTTTATTACTATTATTATTATTATTATTATTATTATTATTATTATTATTATTATTATTTTATGCGTGTATATAAAATTTTATCTATTTTCAACATTTATTTTACAGTGCTCGATACATAAGTAGAGCTACGTAGTAAGTTTGGAAAATATATATGACAACTAGCGAGGGCTCCCGGTTTTGCCCGGTCGTAAAATACGCTTATATATGATATTTTTATTTGTACAGATTTCGTATATATTTTTACAAAGTCGTGATTTCAAAAGCAAAAAAAAAAAAATGTGCCATCAGCTAGAATCGAAACCGAAACCGAAAGCAAAACTAGCATTGAAAGCTGGTGACGTTACCACTGCACAAACGTGACACGCATATGAACTGGTTAAAAATTAAAAATAAACAAAGATGAATGTACAACATTTATAACGATTTTGTTTTTCAATTTTGACAACTTTTTTGACCTCTTAAAAACTATTTTAACCGGCTAAAACCCCATAAAAGAACGGTCCGTAAAAAAAAATCATTAGAAGCCTCTAGGCCACTCTGCGACTTTTAGTTTTCGAGGAGATAGAGTTTGAAAATATGGAGACGGACAGGCAGGCAATCAGGCATATAGTCTTTTATATATTAGATTAAACTACACAGAATTTTCCGTGTTTCATTCTCGTGAGAATTTGTCAGGCTATTAGCAATAGCCATATATATTTTCCAAACTTACTTATGTGTGTGTGTGTGTGTGTGTGTGTGTGTGTGTGTGTGTGTGTGTGCACGCCTATATGTATGTGTGTGTGTGTGTGTGAAGACACCAGAATTATACGGTACTGAGTTTTGAAAAATATGACGTAGATAGATAGATAGATAGATAGATATTAGTAATTATTTTTATACCCTGGATACTATGGTTTCATTCATTCGCAATCATCAGTGCAGGAAGTGACAATTACTACTGGTCGGGAGATTCGATCCCAGCTACAAAGTCACTTTAATAATTGGAGAGATAACTCTTAATTAAAATATTTGCGATTATCTCCCTTTCACGCCTGAGAATGAAAAATCGTAGATCTATTTTTCATACGATTGTTGTTCCAAAAGTATTTATTCCGCTCCAATGGATCAGTTGAGATTGCAAATTGCATTGTTATGATGACTGACTTTATGCATTCCATAACCTGAAAATTTCACCTTTCTGTTGCATATATTAGCGGTGTGGTACTCTACGAAATCAACTCCTGTCACGTGTGTCATCGAATTCCTCCACGCAGAAAAATTGAACCAATCACCGGTACCTGTTTAACGTTTACGAAACCGATGAAGTTGATGTCAGCAGCAGGTTCGTCGATTTCGGAGTGGCAACAGAGATATAAGTGGCAAAGCGCTAGGCGTATCAGAAGTCGCCATTGAAAACTTGAATAAACATCTGATTATATAGACTGTCTCTGTTTCGAAGCTTATAATCAATATGAAAATGTAATTTCAAATTGTAATTTTTTTTCAATAAAATGAGGAAAGGCCAAATTTTAAAATAATGAAAGGTTTAATCGAAAAAATACAATATTTTTTTTTCATCGGTTTTCTTTAAAAAAGATTTCACGATATTCAACAAATTTAAATGGTACGAAAATCTATTAAATATATATAAATGCCAAAAAATCACTTACCTGTAAAAAAAAAAAAACACTCAGCAATGGCTGCTTTGATTCTTCATTTATAAGAATTGTCCATATTTATGTTTTGTATTCCATGTATTTTTTAAATAAAAGGATTTTTTAAAGCGAGGGTCATAGAAAATCACATTTTCATAATGCGTTTTGCACCATAAGCTTAAAGTGCTGCTGCTGCTAATTTGCACTTTATCAAATACGGATTCGTCAAAGGGACATAATTAATGTCTCTTTTTTTTATTGCGTGCTGTTAACCAAAATTAGTATTTTTGGTTCTCCATAGTTAAAAAAAAGAGGTTTTCCCGTTAAACAAAAAAATCCAGTCGACCGATGTTTTTAAATTCTTTTAATGAAATACAGGAGTTTTTGATTGTTATAACTTATTTCTACTTTATCGACTGGATTTTTTTTTAAATATCTAAAAAAAAAGAAAACATTGAATGAAATAGAAAAATTGTCGTCAGCGTCCGGTATTTACTTGACGATATAAGCATAACATGAGCTTTCATTAAAAAAAAAATCAACGTGATTAAAAAAAAAAGGACTTTACAGGTAAATTTCAAAAACACACCTTTTTTTTGTTTGTTTAAATTAGAATATGTTATTTATTGATCTTTTATCTTCAATCTGTGATATATAAAACTTAATTATTTAATTTTTAATAGACATTTCAAAATGGGGGGAGTGAAGTTAAAAAAAAAAAGTTTGTCTAAAATATTATATTCGGTTTATTGAAAAGAGCATAAAATTTCACATAGACCCTGAAAATATCGTCAAAATTGAACCAATAGAAAAATTTCGATAAATTTTTCAAGTTTAAAAATTGAAAAAAATTTCACTCGTAAAATTCAATTGATTTCATACGTAAAAAAAAAATGACTGGTTGAAAGCGCACCGGCACTTTGTAAATACTGTTTTTTTTTTTTTTAAATAAAAAATAATATTTCTATTATTTTTTTAAACAACTTAACTAGTTTATTTTGGAAGTATATTCCATACAGAAAATAACCAACCCACTTTAAAAAGAGAAATTATGAGTTTTTAGGCGGAGTTGTACAACCATCGCCCCCATGCGTAATTTCTATACTGATATTTTTTTTTTTAATTATTTTTTCACTGGATTATTATTGATTGGACATTAATTAACTAGATTATAAAAATAAAAAACATTGAAAAAAAATATCATTTCGACATTTGAAAGGGGTGCTCACTTTTTAGTTACAGCGTTTTGATAAATCGGTCACCCTTTTTTCTTTTTTTTTTTTCGTAAATACGGAAGTGTTTTCGGGAGATATGAAATGGTCCCATGTTTACGAAGCAATGTATCGGGAGGCGTACGATATGAAAATTGACAACGGGATTGAAAATTATGAAACATTTCTCCAGCATGTTAGTGAAATTTATAATACTTTTTAAAAAAATGTTAAAACAAAAACATGCTACATTAAATAAAAACACTAAAAACATATCCAGTTAGGTGGAAAAGTAACTTTTATTGCCTTCGATAACATTTATTTGTTATATATTTGTTTGTTTGTTTTTTTTGACAAATTTTTCGAATGTATGTGTACAGTAATATGAACCCCAAAAACTTAATAAGTTAAAAAAAAAAAAAATCGAAACTTTATTTTCATAAAAAACAATTTAAAAAGGTCATGTTCATTCTATTTTTTTTTTCTTTGAGAAACAAAAATATTTCTGACTTACAAATGCGGTAGGCTCATATCATTTTTACTTTTTATGGTTTTGATATACCCGCGTTTTTATTGGTTACAAAATGGGTGACTGATTTACCAGAACGTTGTAGCTAAAAAGTGAGCACCCCTTTCAAATGTCGAAATAATGATTTTTTTTTTTTTAATATTTTTTTCATAATCTGGTTAATTAGTGTCCAATCAATAATAATCGTGAAAAAAAATTCAAAAAACCTTTCAGCATAGAAATTACGCATGGGGGTGATGGTTGTACAACTCCGCACTTTTCTGTTAGGGGTGTCAAAAATTCCCCCCAAATTCTGATACACCTACTGATCGACGGATAACAATGACTGAAATGCGTGCAGAGTTGTATTTGGATGTCAGCGCAATAGAAACGAAGTTGTTAAATCCTTACGATGTGTGTACTTCAACTGAAAATTGCGTTGCTCAAACCTATGCAATAGTAAAACTGGGTTTGTATTACACATAGATTCGAAAAAGTTGTCAAAAAAACAAATATATAACAAATAAATGTTATCAAAGATAAGTTACTTTTCTACCTAACTGGATATATTTTTTGTGTTTTCATTCAATGTAACATGTTTATTCAGCTCGAAAAACATGCAGTGTTTACCGATGTAATGTATTCGAAAATTCAAAATGGCGGCCGGACTGTCTCTTTAACACGGTAAGTGTGGGAAAAAATGTTATAAATAATAAACTAGACAAAATACTATTAAAAAACAACCGAATATATGTCAACTTATGTCACGGTAACATATATTGAGCGAATTTCTAACAGTATTTTGTCTAGTTTATTATTTATAATACCTTTTCCCAAACTTACCCTCTCCGAGAGAGAGTCGGCCGCCATTTTGAATTTTCCAATACATCGGTAAACACTGCATGTTTTTCGAGCTGAATAAACATGTTACACTGAATAAAAACACAAAAAATATATCCAGTTTGGTAGAAAAGTAACTTATCTTGCCTTTGATAACATTTATTTGTCATATATTTGTTTTTTGAGAACTTTTTCGAATCTATGTGTACAGTAATACAACCCCATTTTGGTTATTTATTTTTTATTTATCTATTTATTTATTTATTTTATTTATTTATTTATTTATTTATTTTTTTTTTTTTTTGAGGTTATTCAATTATGTATTTTCCCCGATTGTCAAACGACATCAGGGGGAAATAACTTCATTTCACAGATGTAAGTTATCTCCCTTGCTTTCTGTCTGTTCATTCAATTTGAATATTTACGATATGATGCCTAGTGGTATCTAAAAAAAAAAATATTTTAACATTTTATTAATAAGACACCATTTATCCATGACGAAAAACAAAAAAGGTCTAGTTAAAATGGTTAACGAAATGGATTAATGATGAAGAATATTATGAGAGTTTGATTTCTTATCCGAATGGTAGGTACGTGCAAAATCAATGCCGATGCTCCAAATGTATAAACATTTTGATCTTTCTCTTTACAGTATTTAACAAATATAACCATGGAATATAATAAAGACATTATTTTTACTTAAATGTATTATTTGGTTTAAACAAAAAATACCTTTATTAAAGTTATGGCTTTCAGTAATAAACAAACTGAATTCATTTTTGCTTTTTTTTTATCAAAATAAAGCATCGTAAATTATAAAAAAAATTTTCAAAAAATATTTAGTTTTTACAGGAACATTATGAAAAAGCCCCTAAAGTATGTATTAATGAATTTGTATATAACTCGAAGAAAAATGAATTTCTCGATCTACCGATATTACCAGTGAATTAAGGATTGTTTATTTTAATATTTTCACACAAAAAAAATTAGAATGGCAAAAATATTTCTACTTTTTTTTTTAAATTACAGGTTTCGTATAATTTTTATATGTAAGATTTTAATACTTTCTTTGCTATCGTAAATGTGAAACTTTCCGCATAAAATAATTTTTATATAATCTTGAAAAATAAAAAATAAATTTTTAATTATCATTAAGGATCATAGAAAAAAAATTAAATTAAAAATGGTAAAAAGTATACAAACGTTCACGATAGGAATGTACGGATGCACGGCTGGAAAAAAAAAAGAAAGCCAACACCCCTTACCTCCTTTTAACTACTTGATATCATTTTCAGACAGCCTTCTGACTGTCTGAGATTTATTATTATTATTATTATTATTATTATTATTATTATTATTATTATTATTATTATTTAATTCAATATTTTAGGACTGTACTAATTATAATTGAAATAGACCCAAAAAACTAATATTTATCTTTTAAAGGATTTTTACAATTAATTTATTTAACTTCAAAATTTAGCTGAATCGGTTAGCTCGCCGTGAAAACATTTTCCATAACTTTTTTTTTTTCTCGTATATAAATTTTTTTTTTTTTCCTTTTGGAAATTAACTTTAGTCTTTAATTTTTCAAATACAATCAGAAAATTGTCAGAAACTTACAAAAAAAAATTATAAATCGGCTTTCAAAACTATGTCCTCCTATCTTTTTTCGCCATCTTTGCCCAGTTGTGTGGTTGATCTGAAATTCTTTACAATGAAATAGGTTTCGGGAAGGTTTTTTATTGCTTTTAAATAATCTCTTTTTTTTTTTTTTTAAATAAAACCATTTTAAGATTTTCAAAAATACAAATTCTAGCAAATCTACACAAAACGCAGACAAAATAAATCAACAGGAAAAAACATTGCAACTTGGTAAATAGTTTTTTTTTGTTTTTTTTGTTTATTACAAAAAATTATTAAAACATTTTTTGTTTTTTGTTTATTAAAAAAAATATTAAAACTTTTTTTTGTTTTTTGTTTATTAAAAAAATTATTAAAACTTTTTTTTTGTTTTTTGTTTATTAAAAAAATTATTCAAACTTTTGAATTATCTCTCTTCATTATTTATTTCATAACAAGCAAGAGGTCACCCGGCCTTTGTCATAAAATACGCTTAAATATATTTTAATTCGTGCAGATTTCTTATTATTACAGAGACAATTCTCTGTTAAATTATTTTGTACCTAATATGTTGTTCTGATTTCAAAAGTTTTTTTTAAATGACTTAAATGCAATCAACATGAATCGAAACCAAAACATTTAGCATTCTAGCCACTTCTACTGATCTAGCTATCAAGAGACAAGCCACTTCTACTGATCTAGCTATCAAGAGACAAGCCACTTCTACTGATCTAGCTATCAAGAGACAAGCCACTTCTACTGATCTAGCTATCAAGAGACAAGCCACTTCTACTGATCTAGCTATCAAGAGACAAGCCACTTCTACTGATCTAACTATCAAGAGACAAGCCACTTCTACTGATCTAGCTATCAAGAGACAAGCCACTTCTACTGATCTAGCTATCAAGAGACAAGCCACTTCTACTGATCTAGCTATCAAGAGACAAGCCACTTCTACTGATCTAGCTATCAAGAGACAAGCCACTTCTACTGATCTAACTATCAAGAGACAAGCCACTTCTACTGATCTAGCTATCAAGAGACAAGCCACTTCTACTGATCTAGCTATCAAGAGACAAGCCACTTCTACTGATCTAGCTATCAAGAGACAAGCCACTTCTACTGATCTAACTATCAAGAGACAAGCCACTTCTACTGATCTAGCTATCAAGAGACAAGCCACTTCTACTGATCTAGCTATCAAGAGACAAGCCACTTCTACTGATCTAGCTAACAAGAGACAAGCCACTTCTACTGATCTAACTATCAAGAGACAAGCCACTTCTACTGATCTAGCTATCAAGAGACAAGCCACTTCTACTGATCTAGCTATCAAGAGACAAGCCACTTCTACTGATCTAGCTATCAAGAGACAAGCCACTTCTACTGATCTAGCTATCAAGAGACAAGCCACTTCTACTGATCTAGCTATCAAGAGACAAGCCACTTCTACTGATCTAGCTATCAAGAGACAAGCCACTTCTACTGATCTAGCTATCAAGAGACAAGCCACTTCTACTGATCTAGCTATCAAGAGACAAGCCACTTCTACTGATCTAGCTATCAAGAGACGAGCCACTTCTACTGATCTAGCTATCAAGAGACAAGCCACTTCTACTGATCTAGCTATCAAGAGACAAGCCACTTCTACTGATCTAGCTATCAAGAGACAAGCCACTTCTACTGATCTAGCTATCAAGAGACGAGCCACTTCTACTGATCTAGCTATCAAGAGACAAGCCACTTCTACTGATCTAGCTATCAAGAGACAAGCCACTTCTACTGATCTAGCTATCAAGAGACAAGCCACTTCTACTGATCTAGCTATCAAGAGACAAGTAAAATCAAATGTTTTAATATTAAGCTCAAGTTTAAGAACAAAAATAATAGAAGTATGTCAGTAAGTTGAAATGAACATTTTGCATTTCAACTTGTTGACTTCTGTACATGCGATTTACCCAAACAAAGATTTTACTCGTTATAAAACATCCTTCGTGTATTATTACTATTTCCTGTTAATTTCAGTGTTATGTGACCAGTAGTTTAAGAGTTTATCGGTTAAATATTTACAAACAGAAAGACGGACAGGCACATCTTTTTTATGTAGATGGATACTATTGTATCGGCTATATTTTTTGTTTTTGTTTTTGGTCATCTTGTTTTGTTCACGTTTCAAAAATTAGACTCAGAAATTGTATTCATTAGCGATAAATAACTGGAAAGACGTGTGCGTGTGAACTTCAAGACAAACTCTGTATTTTGAATGTTGAATGTCATTTTATTGCAGATTCATTTACATTAGAAACTTTTTTTTGTTTATTGTTCATTTATATTCTAATCAAAGCTATACTCTTTACTTTATTTTATGTATAGACTAGCATGGGGGCCCGGCGTTGCCCGGGTGTTAGGAAGTGTATGCTGAGCAAAAAATAAAAATTAAAAAAACACTGTCAATTTTTTTTAACTTTGGCCCCTATTATGACCCCTTAACATTTATTCTTTTGGGCTCAAATCAAGTTATTAAGTTAGATCCATGTCCAAGGAACCTATATCTAAACTTTCAAATGTTTAGACTCAAAATTGTCGGAGGAGTTTGGTAGAGTTCTCAAAGGTCAAATCGTTGAACTTTGATCCCTTAACAATCAAATTTCTGGCCGAAAACCGATCACATCGATTTTCCCAAATCTCAGTAGCCTGTATATCAAATTTCGAGTCTGTAGACTAAAAATTGACAGACTTATTGCGTAGGGAAATGTACACAGACACACAGACACACAGAAACGTTCACTTTTATAGATATATAGATAGATAGATAGATAGATAGATAGATAGATATGTGTGTGTGTGTGTGTGTGTGTGTGTGTGTGTGTGTGTGTGTGTGTGTGTGTGTGTGTGACTGCCTGCCTGCCTTAAATAAGTTTCTTGAGTTTTTTGTACAGGCATTTAAAATTTAAAATTGTTGTCGACTTTTGAAAATTCAGTATGTCATTACTATACATCTTTTGAGATGACTGGCCAATTATTATGATTTCAAGTTCAAATGAACAGCTACAGCAGGAATTGGAATACACCCTACTAAAGCGTGATTGTCACAGCTGGTGAATTCCAAAAATGCAATCTGGTCGTGAGGACACTTTAGAAGAATTATATGCAATAAAATTCTGTTTTAAACTTGGAAAAAATGCCACTGAAACGTATGGAATGCTTCAGACTGCTTTTGGACCATCTTGCATAAATCGAGCATCAGTTTTTGAGTAGCATAAGAGATTCAAGGGAGCAGGGAGTTTGTGAGGGATGATGAGAGGAGTAAAGAAGTCAGCACACCAGAATTGATTGGCCAAATAAAGAATTTCATGAATAAGGACCGTCATGTGTTGATGATAGTGCATGAACTGAAGATGAGGAAGATTAGCGCGAAGTTTTTCCTAAACGTGTGCAGAGAAGATCAGAAAGAAAGACGTTTTCATTGGCATCGACAATTCCTCACCCTCCCTATATTACAGACCTTGCTCCCTGTGACTTTTGGTTATTTCCTAAGCCCAAGGAAAACCTTAGAGGCTGCCGTTATGAGAGAATTGAGGAGATGAAACCGGCTGAAACAAGGGTCATTGGCATACTCACACAAGAGGACTTCTACATGGCCTTCCACAAATAGTTGTGGAGGAATCGTAATTTTTATTAAACAAAAACTGCGATTTATTATTTATGTTAAAAACTAGATGTTGGTTTTATTATTATTATAAGATTTGTTCAGTAAAAAAAAAAGCCGCTGCAGCCTTTTTTTCAAATTTTCATCCTTGTTTTATTAAAAAACACTTGTTTAAAAAAAATAATAATTTCCTATCATCGCATTTAATCTCTTATTAAGTCGTAAAAAATGTAGAAAAAATTGTTGCAGCTTACAAATGTGGGGAAAATGGCTTACCGTACAAACGTCCTCGTGTCTGTCTGTCCTATGAGTCGCACACGTCGAGAAAGAAAGAAAGAGTCCATCATGGCGGCCATGACGTTTTGTAGTGAACAAAGTCTCGCGGGATCACGTGTGCGTGCCTCATAAAAACAGGTCACTTGTGGGTGGGAGAAGGAGAAATCATTTGACGTTTGAGAAGCAGCAAAGTCAGTTGGAAGAATTTGTGTGAGCAGTGATTCTTGCCTGTTGATTGACTGCAAGCTATTTCGGCCCATTTTTTTTTTTTTGCAATGGAAAAGTTTGATCTAAGATTGATACTGGAGTTCGACGGCTCCTCCGCTGGACCCTCGGTAGTTGAGTGGTGGGAAAAGGCTGAACTGGTCTGCCGGGTTTGCAAAATAAAGGATCCTACGCTTGTCATCCCATTTAGCCTGACCAAGGGAGCATACTCCGTTTATCAACAGCTCGGGGATGAACCAACTCTGGAAGAGGTTAAGGAGGCACTATATGCAGCCTTTGCTGCAGACCCTTTTATTGCCTGGAGGCAGTTCACCGAACGGCGGCTTGAGTTGGATGAGACGGTGGACGTCTACTTGGCGGATTTAAAGAGATTAGCTGCGCTGTTTGGTGGAGTGACTGAACGCATATTAAGTTGTGCCTTTTTCATAAAACTCCCGGACGACACCAGCCGACTACTGCGAGCATCGTCAAGGCTCAGCGAGATTGAGCTTCAAGAATTGTTGGCTAGAGCCTGCAATATTTTAAAAGAAAAAGATGCAAAGCCAGTGCTAGCAGCCGCAGAAGCATCTACTCCATTAGAAGATGGCGTAAACTGTTATAAATGTGGCGGGCCAAACCACTTTTCTAGGGACTGCCGAAACCGAAGCAGTGTAAAGGACACGTCTGCTCAGGAAACACCAAGACGCATGTGTTGCTACCGGTGCAGCAAGCTAGGTCACGTAGCAAGGAGTTGTTTGGCAAATGGACAAGGGGAGTAAACTATAGCGCCAGTATTCTCCCCAGATCATTGACAAATAGGGTGCTACCCACAGTGAGAGTGCGCGTGGACGGACGTGCATGCTTTGCGCTCGTAGACACAGGGTGCATGCAGACTCTCGTGTGCAAGGCATTGCTGTGACGCATGGGACAAGAAGAGGATTCCAGTACTGACAGTCGGCGGGGACATGCTAGCCTCTTGTGGAGTTAGTGTCATTCGTTCACGTGTTGGTGATGGTCCTACAATAACCATACGAGCCCTGGTTGTGGATTGGGACCTTCTTGGTTATGACCTGCTGTTAGGAATGGACGTTATCAAAGAATTGGGTGGTGTCCGTATTGATGATGAGGGTAAGGCACATTTCTCTAACACTTGCCTTGCTCTGGGTGCATCCATGAAACTGGAACAGTCTGACTTTCATGCGGAATTCGACCAGCGTACGAGATCCTGGACAGTTTCTTGGAAATGGTCAGACGAGCAGTCACCCGGGAAGTTGTACAATAGGGTTCTGGAATATAAAATTCCCCCGGGAGTTCATGGAGAATACGATAAGGAACTACAGACTTGGATAAAATGTGGATGGCTAGTTCCCTATTCAGAGAAGGAATTGGGCCCCCCCCCCCGAGGTGTCTGATCCCGTTAATGGCAGTTATCCAGTATAATAAACAGAAGGTGAGGCCGGTACTCGACTATCGGGAACGAAACAAACATGTAAATCCTTTTACATCCCGTGCGGATGTACGTATCGAGAAGTTGAGGGAATGGCAACATGCAGGATCTAATGTATCTGTGCTGGATCTTTGTAAAGCATACTTTCAAGTGCATGTCCATCAGACGCTATGGCTCTATCAAACGGTGCTCATCAAGGGAGAAAGGTATTGCTGAATCCGCATGGGATTTGGACAATGTAGCGCCATCAACTACGGGATGGTGCAAGAGTGCTTGGTTTGCAGGTCTGGGAAGAAGATAATGTCCCGTGTTGGAAACGAGGCAATGAAATACCTGGAATGCCCTGTGTTTTCATGCGACGGAAAGTTGGTTGGACACCTTCCTATGGGTAGCTGGCTTCGTATTGCAGTGGCATTCATCAAACAGAGAGCCTCTGACGTCACCACCGGATAAGATGACAAAATTTATGACGCCCCTCTCAATACAATGGTCAGAGAGGTCCTCACCAGAATGCACAAAGAAGATCCAGCAGAGGCAGATGGTGTGTTGACAGCCAGGACCGTAGTGTATGGGTTGATGCAAGCTCTTTTGCCATTGGCGTGTCATTAGTCCATGATGGAGCTGTAGTGGAAGATGCTTGCTGGTTGCGCTTAGAAAAGGACTCCCAACACATAAACCTGGCAGAACTCGATGCAGTGATCAAGGGAATAAACTTGGCAATCCTTTGGAAGACAACCACCCTGCGACTATTCACAGATTCTGCTTGTGTCCATAAATGGATTTCAGACACTCTTACCGGACGGGCTAGAGTGTGAACCAAAGCAACGAGCGAGATGCTCATCTGTCAGTGGCTCAACACGATCATGAGCCTGGTGAACGAATATGCACTATCAATGGAGGTGTCACTGGTCATATCCAGCATAAATAAGGCAGATTGTTTAACAATGGTACCTCAAAGATGACTTGATGCCATAAAAAGAACTGTTGAACTTACACAACCTCCCTGTGCCGCATCTTTGATCCTTGGTCAATCTAATCGGATTAAGGAAATCCACCGCAAAGCGGGCATCCTGGAGTCAAGCGGATCCTATATTTTGCTAAGTTGATTGGACCAGGAGTGCAAAGGCAGACGTTATGAAAGTAGTCAAAAACTGCGTGGAATGCCAGTCCTTTGACCCGGCACCCGTTTGCTGGGAAAAGGGGAAGTTGGAAGTTAGGAGCCACTGGAGCTGGTTAGCGATAGACATTACTCACCACGAGAGGATTTCCTGACTCTCATTGATTGTGGTCCGTCAAGGTTTGCCATATGGCGTATGCTGCGTCAACAAGATATTGTCCGTCAACTAAACAATATTTTCCTTGAACGTGGACCTCCAACAGAGATATTGCTTGACAATGGTGCTACATGAGCAGTTTAGGAAGTTTACTGACAGCTGGGGAATACATCTGAGGTTTTTATGCGCCCATGTACCTAGTGGAAATGGGATCATTGAATGGAATCATCGAACTGTCAAAACAATCGCAGCTAGATCAGACTGCACAGTGGTTGAGGCAGTTTATTTGTACAATGTAATCCCGAAAGATGATGCTTCGCCCTCTACGGCGCCGGCTGATACATTGCATAGGTATCACGTCAGGGTGAAGGGCATAGAGACGAACCCGCTACCTGAACTGGAAGTAGCTGGAGAGAGAGTGAGGAAAGGGGATGTTGTGTGGATCAAAAATCCGCGAGGCAAGGTATGGAGTTGGGCGAGTCACTGAAATAATCAGCCCACAAGCGGTGCGGGTCGACGGCGTGCCCCGTCATGTTAAACGCCCCGTAACGCAAACATGACTAGACAACATGAGCGAATCAGAGTCAGAATATAGCGAGGTATCTCTGTGACTCTGAGATTAGTAGCCTCCCAGAAGAGATACAGATGCTTGACCCTCAGACCGTAGACGAAAGCACAAGTGAAGATGAGGCATGTGTCGTCCCCCCTCGAAGAAGCACCCGGCAAAGACGATCACCGCCCCCTTGCCATCTCTGTGATCATGAGATCAGGGGGGAGTGTGGGGAAAATGACTTACCGTACAAACGTCCTCGTGTCTGTCTGTCTGTCCTGTGAGTCGCACGCATCGAGAAAGAAAGAAAGAGTCCATCATGACGGCCATGACGTTTTGTAGTGAACGAAGTCTCGCGGGATCACGTGTGCGCGCCTCATAAAAACAGGTCACTTGTGGGTGGGAGAAGAAGAAATCATTTGACGTTTGAGAAGCAGCAAAGTCAGTTGGAAGAATTTGTGTGAGCAGTGATTTTTGCCTGTTGATTGACTGCAACAAGTATTGTCACATTTTCATGTTTTTCTAATCTTAAAAACTGTTGGTGTTATTTATTCAGTAAAAAAAAAAAATTGCCGCAGCTTTAAAAGTTTTATTCTTATTTTATTAAAGAGTTTAATTCTTGGTATTTTTTTTTAAAGGTTAAAGACTAATTTCTTAATAACCTTACCATAACGTTTACTAAAAAAAAAAAAAATTGCAGAACTTCTTTTTTAAATGTCTTCATCTAATGAAAATATCGTTGGTTCATTGGTTTTCTCTTAAAAGTCGCGTAAAAACTACATTTTGTTTTATTATTGTTATCAACTTTGTTAGATGAAAAAAAATTCGTCGCAGCTTTTTTTATGTTTTGATTAAAAAAAATATATCGCGTCCTAAATTATGGGATGGAAAATGAACAACTCCCTTAGTAAACGAGAGTTGTCTCCCTCTGCTAGTGATAAACTGTAAAACAGCACCGATATATATATATATATATAAATAATTATATATATATATATATATATATATATATATATATATATATATATATATAATTATTTTTTACTGTAATAATTAAATACCTACAGACACTAGTATTTCATCCTTTCGGGAATCTTCAGTGCAGGGTGTCACGATTAACACCAGTCGAACGATTCGAACCCCGCAACACGAGACATCTCTGGCTCGATTAGCAAAGACCGTATCAATTCGGCTACCATTAACCATGTGAAATAACGTTGAATTTAAACATCTTAATTTTAAATGTTCATTTACGTCAGTCAGACAGTGATCTAATCGTTATACGATAATCTATGCATAAGAGCTAAATTTACTGACTTTAATTCAAGTGAAAGTGCTCAACGATAAGAAACGAATTTCTGAAAGAGGCTGTTATATATATATATAATTATTTTTTACTATAATAATTAAATATATATATGTGTGTGTGTGTGTGTGTGTGTGTGTGTGTGTGTGTGTGCGTGCATAATTCATAAATATTTACCTATTATAATTATTACTGATGTAAATCATTTATGGTTCAAAATTTTGTCAAGAATTATTTATTTTGTTTTATTATTTATTTATAACCAATTTACGTTTTAAAAATTAATATTTCATAGAAGCTATTTGGCGTAAATATTGACTTGGTTAAATCACCCATGTTTTGTGAATCTCTTGACAGAGGCTTCCTTCTTAGGGCCATTGCTCTTGACATATCAAAGACCTTTGATAAGGTATGGCATAAAGGTCCACTCCGTAATGTCTCTAGCTACAGTATAGCTGGAAATGTCTTCTCAATTATTAAATTATTTCTCTCTGATAGGTTCATAAGAGTAGTGGTTGATGGGCAGAAATCAGAAGTTCACAGTATTAATGTTGAAGTGCCTCAGGGGTCAATCCTGGGCCCAACTCTTCCTGATCTTCATCAATGATCTCCCAAATCACATTCTAAGATCATTTGTAGACATTTATGCTGACGACACTACCATCTATGGCAACACCTCAAAGGCCGTAAATGACCAAATGCTCTCTGATTCTCCTCTGATCTGGATCATGTAGTGCAATGGGGAAAGAGGTGGTTGGTTAATTTTAATGCATCTAAAACCAAGCTTCTATCTTTACATTATCAATTGGGGAGGCTCCATGTTTTGACAAGCTTCTATGTCTGACCTTTACTCCTGATCTTAAATGGAAAACTTACATCAAATCCATTGCCAAGGTCGCTGGAAAAATGGTGGGATCATTCTATCGATCCAGTAGATATCTCACTTCTGACGCAATTCTTCACCTGTATAAGAACCAAGTACGACCTATGATGGAGTACTGTTGCCACATCTGGGATAGAAACACTTTATCCTGCCTTAACAGAGTTCAAAATGGACTTTCTAGCCTAGTAGGGGTTCCATTTTCTCTTCCTTGCAACTTCTTTCTGACAGAAGAGATGTTGCGAGCCTGTCTTTTCTTTATCATTATTTTTATGGTCAGTGCTCGTGTGATCTTCAATCTATGCCCCCCCCCACTCGCCAAACTTTTACAAAAAAAACTCATCTGGCTGAAACCACTATCAATAATTTCCCCCATTCCTTATCTGTGCCTAAAACTAAATGTAGATTCCATGAACAAAGTTTCTTTCTGAGAACTCTTTTCTGTTTCCCCGCTTCCCAGCTGATTACAATATGGTCGTCTTCAAGTTCACTGTAAACAAGTTCTTAATAAGCCGTCCCCTTAAATAATCCAATTTACCAAATTTCCATTACTAACGATCACCATGACATTGTCCCATTGACGACTGTACAACCATTAACTCTTATCATCAAGTGGTCTCCGGGACCTTGATAAGTGGTGATTCTTTTGTAAAAAAAAAAAAGAAAAAAAAAAAAAAGAAATTTAAAAAATAACCAGATTATTTGAATTACAGTCGGTTTTTAAAACAAATTGTTTTCAATATTAATTTCTTAACACAAATAACAAACGATTATGTAAAACAAAATAAAGTTTTTGCGCGAATTTTACAACTGCATCTTTCTTAATAATTTATGCCATTAATAACAATTAATAATTTATGCCATGAATAACTATTAATAATTTATGCCATGAATAACTATTAATAATTTATGCCATTAATAACAATGATTAAAAGATATTTCATTTCTTTGGTTTCCACTGAATATTTCAAATTCGAAATTGATAATCATGAGATCAAAGGGAGATAAATCCTCAAGTTTACTGTCTTATCTCCCTTTGATCAAATTGTTTTCAAATTAACTTTTACTGTTAGTATTAGCTATTTTATTATTTTAGAAATTGTGGGGCTTATTCAGATTGGTTCTTATAGCGATAAACAAAAAATGAAGAAAAACTAGCCAATGTGTAGTTTAGCGGCGTAAATTATTTGGCGGACGAAAAATTATAAAAACTATTTACTTTTTATATCAAACACATTATTAGACCCTAAGGCTGAAATAAAGCCCGAAAAAATGTCATTTTTTATTATTTTTATTTTTTATAATTTGCATCAGAACGACAATCGAAGCCGCCATATTGTTTTTAAAATTTGGCCTTTCTAAGGCTTAACAGATTGGCCTTTTTAAGGCTAAATTTTGCCTTTTTATTTTCCTTCATGAACTATATTTTTGGATACTATATTTTTTTGTAATAAAAGAGCGTAAAAAAGGCCAAATTTGGCATTAAAAAGGCCAATCTGTCAAACCTTAAAAAAAACAACAACAAATGTTAACAGCAATACGGCGGCCTCGATTGTCGTAAATTTAGTCAAATAAAAAATGATGAAAAAATAATAAAAAAGTTTTTTCTGGTTTTATTTCAGCCTTTGTGTCTAATAATGTGTTTTGCATAAAATAATAAGTTTTTTATAAATTTTTGTTTGGCCAATAATTTACGCCGCTAAACTACACATTTACCGAAAAACTTTTATTTTGTACTATTTGTCACGGAATTAAGATTGTATATTCTAAAAAAAAAAAAAAATCACCAAAATTAATCAAGTATTTTTATTTTTTTTAACGAATAACAAATTTGCTGTTTTTTACTCTCAAATGACAAACAAGGCCATATTTCCCAAAGGTTAAATGGCTGCAGATATTTAATCCTTGTTCTTTTCTACTGGAAACAGATATGATACATAACTACAAGTGTAAAGAGTTTCAGGATTATTTATTAATTTATTTATTAAATAAATACGCCCAAATAAAAAGAGGGCGACTTTCTAAGAAAACACCGGATCTCCAAGGTGGAGACGATAACCTTAATATCGTTGAAAAACTACATATATATATATATATATATATATATATATATATATATATATATATATAGAGAGAGAGAGAGAGAGAGAGAGAGAGAGAGAGAGAGAGAGAGAGGGAGAGAGAGAGAGAGAGAGAGATAAATATTATTGAATAGCACGGAATTATTCTGTTTTACAATTTTCCTTTTTATCTTCTCCAATCTCCGAATAGTCCTTTTTGTGTTCTTCTCGAAATTGTATATGTTGGATCCATAATCGCGAGCGCTTTCGACAGAAGTACTTCTATCATCCTCAGGCATATTGTAGAAATAAATGTAGAGTGTTTTTTAATTTACTTATATATACATTGTTTCCTAGTCACATGGTAGCTTGTTACAAGTTAGGTGGGCGGACTTTTTTTTTTTTTACATATTAATTAAACCTATTTATATATACAAACACATATATATATATTCAAAAATTTATCCCAAACATTTCCCAAACGTTCCGGCTGCACTCATAATTAATATTATTTATTTGAAGCTTCTTTGTTTTAACATAAATAGAAACCATTGAAATTATCATAGAGAACATATATAACAATCCGATCCTTTCTCCACTTAAAATGAGTTCAGTAATCCTTAAAAAAATATTAGTAATGTGTACAACCAAAGTCCCATTTTTTGATCATCTGGAAAATATATACACACAGGTGGATGGCGTGGCAATGGGTTCCGTATTGCGACCAACATTTAGTAATTTTTATATGGCTGATCTAGAAAACAAGGTATTTAATTTAATACAGAAACCTTCTATTTATGTTCGATATGTGGACAATATACTAATTCTTGTCAATAATACAGAGGAAATAGAATGATTAAAGGGTATCTTTCAGAATAATTCAGTTCTTAACTTTACATATGAATTAAGTACTAATAATAAAATCTCGTTTATAGACGTTCTCATTGACTCTAGTAGCGATGAATTTATCACCGTTTTTAAAAAACCTACATCCGTTAATTCCTGTATTTAAAATTTTAAAAGTGAAAGTCCATTCCATTATAAACGAATATAGGTGATTTCCTCAAACAAAAATATTCTTTAATGAATTAAAAAATATAAAACAAGTGTTAGTAAATAATCAATTCCCTAACTCTCTTGTAGATAAAGAAATAAAATTAGCCATTAGTAATTTGAATCAAATTAGTAATATTCAAGAGAATTATCAACCTGTTAACATATATTACTGTAACCAGTTACACAAGAACTCAAAAATCGATGAGAGTATTCTTAAAAATATAATCCGTAGATACGTGGCTCCCAATAATAATAAAGAAGTAAAATTTATTATATATTATAAAAAAATACAGACAACAAGCCTTGTAATGAAAAACAACATTTCGCAAACAAACGACCTGTTGGAAAGGACAATGTAGTTTACAAATTTAGCTGCCCAATAGGAGAGTGTATCTCCAATATTAGTAGCTACATTGGATCAACAACTAACGCATTTTCGCGAAGGCATTCAAATAACACAACTAAACTCTTTAACAATTAGGGATCTAACACGTAAAATTATGACTAATACCAACACTAACATCAAAGCCGGAATATATTCCATACCCTGCCTTAATTGTGGAAAAATATACGTAGGAGAAACTCAACGTAATTTAAATAAAAGTATATATGAACACAAAAGAGATGTAAAAAAACAACAATGCACTCCACGCCATATTTTGTCACATCATGGAAGACGACCACCATTTAAATTTTAACAAAGCAACTTTCCTTAAACACGCACATAACAGATCCACACGACGTTTAATTGAGTCGGCTATAATCTCCCATTCCAGCAATATAATTAAACAAAGAAAAGGTTTTTTCCACATTGCTCCCTGTCGAAAATAATTATTAAAGAGAACAATTTAGGCACAATTTAAACTCGAAATATATATTAAAAAAAAATCCATTCGTAATTTCACTTCATTTTACTATTTTTATTTTACTTATTTACTGTATTTTATTTTATCATTATCTATTTCTAGACCCCATTTTATCACCTCCTATTCTTATTTTTAGACGCCATCTACAGTTACTATGCTATTTTATCCCAATTCAATTATCTCTAATTTTTAAAAACTCCCTTCGTAATCTCGTTTCATTTTATTTACTTAATCTATCACGGTTATATTTCCAGACGCAATCTTTTAAATCTCTACGATATTTAACTTTTATTTTCTCTCATAAAATGTATATATGTATATAGACATCTAATTTGCATAAGGAAAATAAGCTGCTCTCCCCCATCATTATATATAGCCCCAAATCTTACGACTCTCTCGTCAATGACCATCCCTCTTGAAAAAGCCCGCATAAATCGCGCGAAACGTTGAGTATTCAGGTCCTTTCACCTCCATTTTATTTCATATCGTCGGATTTCATCCAGCTCAACAACCATATATATATATATATATATATATATATATATATATATATATATATACGAGGTGCCTTAAATAAGTTTCCTCAGTTTTTTGTACAGGCATTTTAACTTATCGTAGAAAATTCAGTATGTTATTGCTATACATCTTATGAGATGACTGACCAATTTTTATGCAATAAAATTCTGTTTTAAACTTGGAAAAAATATTGGGTCCAATGTAGAGTAAGAGACAAACTGACTGGCAAGCATGTTAGCTTTCTCGGTTGCCGTGCAAACAACCTCATGATTATTGGATAGTGGGGGAGCTGTTGATTGGACATTATTTACTACACTGCTGTAGATTTTCCAGAAATCACGAGTTCCTAATTTCTGCGCTTCAATGCGTCATCTGGGGGTTTCAGTGTATTCTTTTTTGTTTCTTTCTTACAATTACTTCTAGCATCTATATACATTTGTCTGTTTGTACTGCACTTATGTCGAATAAATCTGCAGTACGCATATTGCCTTTGGGCAATGGCAGCTGTGCAAATAAAAGTAAACCATGGTGAGTGGAGTTTGCTATAGAATTTACGTATGGGGGCAGGTGCTTCAATTGCTACTTTAAACCAATCAGTGGTCTCATTTGCACACTATATATATGTGTGTGTAGAGGTATAAATGCTAAAAAAAGGATAAAAAGTGCTCAATACGTTAATAGAGCTGAATATGTTTTTTTAAAGATCATATATATATGTTTGTGTGTGTGTGTGTGTGTATATATATATATGTGTGTGTGTGTGTGTGTGTGTGTGTGTGTGTGTGTGTGTGTGTGTGTGTGTGTGATTCTCCAGTCGGTTTCAACATATAAGCTCCGCCACAACAACTAAGTTGTTCCGCCAATTTCGGGTCTAAACACTTGAAATTTTAGATGTAGGTTACTTGGACATGAGTCAAACTTTTTAACTTGATTTGAAGCCAAAATAATAAATGTTAAGGGGTCAAAATTGGGGTTAAAGTTTAAAATAACTTGACCTTTGCGGTCTCTATCAAATTACTTAGCCAATTTCTGGTCTAAACAAAAGTGTATTCACATATAAAGCAGGCTTTTTAATCGTTTTTTGGTCGAAAATTTCGCTGCCAAGGGGCCACAGATCAAAATATTTTACCTTTGCCGTCTCTAGCAAACTATTTACCCAATGTTGGGTCTAAACATTTGAAATTTTACATACAGAGTATTCAGACATGCAGCAAGCCTTTAATCAGTTTTGGGGCGAGAATTTGGCTGGCAAAAGGTCAAAGTTGAAAGAGTTGACCTTTGTAGACTCTACCAAACTCCTCTTGGGTCTAATCACTTGAAATTTTGGATGTAAGTTACCTGGACATGAGTCAAACATTTTAATATATATATATATATATATATATATATATATATATATATATATGCACATAAAGTTATGAACAATGCATAGCGCCCGAGCTAAGCCAGGCTGAACTGCTAGTATATATATATATATATATATATATATATATATATATATATATATATATATATATATATATATTAGTCATTCTATGAATTTAAAATGTTCGAGTTTCATATCAAAGATATTTATTACATTAGACATATTTCAAATGTATTCTTTGTCTTACATAGAAAAATAAAAATCTTTGATATGTAACTCAAATATTTCACGTCATAAATTTTTAAATTTTTAAATTCATTGAATGACTAAAATTTGATTTATTTGCTCTATCTTGTATATGGAGCAATTCTTATTTAGGTCTACCATGTACTCAGAGGAGAAAATATTAGCAAATAGTCATAATGGTTTACAAGTAGGATAATACTTATAGAATATTACTGCCAGTAATATCTTGTAAATCTTATAATCACAGGTTTCCATACCAGTTGATTGTTGAATAATTTTATTCTTTATGTATATATATATATATATATATATATATATATATATATATATATATATATATATATATATATATATATATACTGTATTAACAAAACCAAGACTTCAAAAAAGGAATTGATAGTTACAAAAAGTGTATTTCATTGTAAGTTACAATTGTTTCAATAACAGTTGGACAATTTCAAGCATTATGGCGTTTGAAAATTTTCACATAACCAGGCTCTCTTCAGACATCATGAATAAAAAACACTTTGACAATAGAACATTGTTTAAAGAAATTTCCCTTAAAGGAAAAGAAGCGAAAACATTTACCCTGGACGCATCATTTGTCAAAAGCCCATTTAAATATTAATATATCACCTAATTTTCGTATCCTTATTTAAAAACCTGTCATAAGAAGTTTCTACAAAAACCCGTAGCCATTTAATATCTTTTAATAATACTATTCATTGAGTATATATATATATATATATATATATATATATATATATATATGTATGTGTGTGTGTGTGTGTGTGTGTGTGTGTGTGTGGCTGTTTGTGTGTATATAAATAGATAGATAGATGTGTGCGTGTTATATAAGTGTACTCAGTTGTTTTTTACCTTCTCATTTAGTTAGTCTTCACCTATTTCAATGCCCTCCCATCCCATCACTTTTCAGCCCTTCCACCAAAATCTTTAAAAGTACAGGTAGACAGTATAGCCAACTCTGTTCGGCCCCATACTCTGTTTCCCCGGGAGTTCGAGATTGCCCCCGGTGATCCGGTGCTGTAATGGGATCAATACCGGTTTCCGACAAAGACTTGAATTATTGACGTTTTGTTGTAATTTGATCAGCTGCCATCGCCTCTTTCAACTCTAATAAAAACGCGATTAGATATCTTTACACCTACTCCCCTGGCAATTCTTCATCACCTCTCTCCCCCTCCTCCTCCTCCTCCTCCTCCTCCTCCTCCTCCTCTTGGTCTTCTTCTTCTTCTTCTTCTTTGTTACCTTCTTTTTTTCTTATTTTAAATCTTCATGTTCTATTCAGATTATATTTTCAACTCTTTATTGAGTGAAAACATTTTTGACGACAATAATTAAAACGATACTTAATATAAAGTACTTATAGTCAAATTGAGAATAATTACGAAGGAGACATTAAGTTCGCCAAGTTTAATGAAAAATATAATTATTGTCTTTAAAAGTCGGGGAAAAGTTGAAAAAGTTGAAAAACTGTGAAGTCCAGATTCGCAAAGATCCAAAGAAAGATAAAAAAAAAGCATCGATAAAATTTCAAACGGTAATACAAACTTTTTTGAAACTCTTAGAAAAGTTCTCTCTCTCTCTCTCTCTCTCTCTCTCTCTCTCTCTCTCTCTCTCTCTCTCTCTCTCTCTCTCTCTCTATCTCTCTCTTTCTCTCTCTCTCTCTCTCTCTCATGACTGGCCACTCGTCTTTACATTTTCTCTCTTGAGCGCCGACGATCACGTGATTTGATTTTGGCCCACAATCTCCTCAATGGAGATTTTGATATTAGGAAGCTAGGAAATTAGTAAATTATGAAATTATGATATTATGATATTATGATATTATGAAATTATGATATTATGATATTATGAAATTATGAAATTATGAAATTATGATATTATGATATTATGATATTATGATATTATGAAATTATGAAATTATGATATTATGAAATTATGATATTATGAAATTATGATATTATGAAATTATGATATTATGATATTATGATATTATGAAATTATGATATTATGAAATTATGATATTATGATATTATGAAATTATGATATTATGATATTATGATATTATGAAATTATGATATTATGATATTATGATATTATGATATTATGAAATTATGATATTATGAAATTATGACATTATGCAATTATGAAATTATGATATTATGAAATTATGATATTATGATATTATGATATTATGAAATTATGATATTATGAAATTATGATATTATGAAATTATGATATTATGAAATTATGATATTATGATATTATGATATTATGAAATTATGATATTATGAAATTATGATATTATGATATTATGAAATTATGATATTATGATATTATGATATTATGATATTATGAAATTATGATATTATGAAATTATGACATTATGCAATTATGAAATTATGATATTATGATATTATGAAATTATGATATTATGATATTATGAAATTATGAAATTATGAAATTATGATATTATGAAATTATGATATTATGATATTATGAAATTATGAAATTATGAAATTATGATATTATGATATTATGAAATTATGATATTATGATATTATGAAATTATGAAATTATGATATTATGATATTATGAAATTATGAAATTATGATATTATGAAATTATGATATTATGATATTATGATATTATGAAATTATGATATTATGAAATTATGACATTATGAAATTATAAAATTATGATATTATGAAATTATGAAATTATGATATTATGATATTATGAAATTATGATATTATGAAATTATGATATTATAAAATTATGAAATTATGATATTATGATATTATGAAATTATGAAATTATGATATTATGATATTATGATATTATGAAATTATGAAATTATGATATTATAAAATTATGATATTATGATATTATGATATTATGATATTATGAAATTATGAAATTATGATATTATGATATTATGATATCATGAAATTATGAAATTATGATATTATGATATTATGAAATTATGATATTATGAAATTATGACATTATGAAATTATAAGATTATGATATTATGAAATTATGAAATTATGAAATTATGAAATTATGATATTATCAAATTATGAAATTATGACATTATGCAATTATGAAATTATGATATTATGATATTATGAAATTATGAAATTATGATATTATGATATTATGAAATTATGAAATTATGATATTATGAAATTATGATATTATGATATTATGAAATTATGATATTATGATATTATGAAATTATGAAATAATGAAATAATGAAATTATGATATTATGAAATTATGAAATTATAAAATTATTATATTATGATATTATGAAATTATGAAATTATGATATTATGATATTATGATATTATAAAATTATGAAATTATGAAATTATGATATTATGAAATTATGATATTATGAAAGTATGATATTATGAAATTATAAAATTATAAAATTATGAAATAATGAAATTATGATATTATAAAATTATGATATTATGAAAGTATGATATTATGAAAATATGAAATTATGATATTATAAAATTATGATATTATGAAATTATAAAATTATGAAATTATGATATTATGATATTATGATATGAAATTATAATATTATGGAATTATGATATTATGATATTATGAAATTATGAAATTATGATATTATTATATTATGATATTATGAAATTATGATAATATGAAATTATGAAATTATAAAATTATTAAATTATGAAATTATGATATTATGAAATTATGAAATTATTAAATTACAAAATTATGATATTATGAAATTATGAAATTATTAAATTACAAAATTATGATATTATGAAATTATAAAATTATGAAATTCTGATATTATGGAATTATGATATTATGATATTATGAAATTATAATATTATGAAATTATGAAATTATGATATTATTAAATTATTAAATTACAAAATTATGATATTATGAAATTATAAAATTATGAAATTATGATATGAGTAAAAAATTAACAGAACGGATTTTCAGGGAAAACTCGTGTTGCCCTCCTAAGAGTGCCTTTCGGGTTAAAATGGCTAAAAATAACACTGTTTGCTTATTAAAAAAAATTGATGACTTGGATTTTTATAAAACTTCCCGAAAAGTTGTAACTAACTGATTTCTATATAAAATTTTTGTCTATACTTTAGCGATAACTCTTGGGTGTGCCCCAGGGGCTCTTTTAGGGCTAATAAAAATACTCCATTTTTTGAACTATTTTACCATATTTGTCCAAAATTTTCTGTGTATGTTTATTTAGCAGATTTGCATGGTGCTGAACTCAAATGTAAATATGTTAAGGCCTTTGGGACATTTGGGTCTTAATAGGGGGTAATGATGGACTTAGTCATTTCTTTTTATGCATGGTGCAGAACTCAAATTTACATATGTTACGGCTTAAACTGCACCGTTTGTTCATTTTCACCAGGATTTGACGTCCCCTGGCGACTTTGCGGGGAGGGGGAGCAAATGCTAAACTTCATCTTTTTTTATGCCTCGTTCACTGTGCATTCACGTGGGACCGTGCATGCTTCACTTGTTTATGCCTTTCTAGAATATAATTTTGTTTCTATGAGTTTCCGTGTTAGTCTTAGGTACTCTTTTTCAATCTTCTCTTTCACTTTTGTTCATTTTGTTACGAGGGAGCATTTCTAGGAAATAATAATAATAAAATCTAATAATAATAAAATCTAATGATTCTAATGATCAAATCTCAAAAGTTTTTAATTCACGAGATAGTTTAAAGGCCAGAGTATAGTAATAGAAAGTTTAGAAGGATTAGAAGTTTTAGAATTATCTAGAAGGCCCCATAGGGTTCTGCAATAATCTAGAATGGGTTAAGATGCCATATAAATAAAGGTGGAGAGAGAAAGAGATCAGTTATGAGCTTGTACCTGTTAAGGTAACTCCGGTCTTTGATTCATGGATAAGTCCAGCCGAAAGAATCCAAAACGCAAAAAGGAAAATATACTCCCTCAACCCAGGACAAGTTTGCAGTAAATGTTTTCTGAACAAGTGGTAGATACAATTTTGATATTTTCTCATTGACACAAACATTTAAAAGAAAAACAAAAAGTAATCATTGAATATCATCATTAATAAAGTGAATAGTCAATCGAAGTCTGGCCTGTTAGCGGTTCTTAATTTTGACTACCTCCCTTCTCCTTCGTACCTTCCTCTTTCTCGTCCTGGTTTTTAACCCGAGAGTTTCACCAAGCCGTCATTTCTTCTAATATTGATAGTAGTAATTCTAAAATACTGTATCTTTTGTTAACCCTTTTCGTTTGTTTTGTTATTATTGTAAATATTTGTGAACAAAACTTTTCGTTTGTTTTGTTATTGTTGTAAATATTCGTGAACAAAACTTTTCGTTTGTTTTGTTATTGTTGTAAATATTTGTGAACAAAACTTTTCGTTTGTTTTGTTATTGTTGTAAATATTTGTGAACAAAACTTTTCGTTTGTTTTGTTATTGTTGTAAATGTTTGTGAACAAAACTTTTCGTTTGTTTTGTTATTGTTGTAAATATTTGTGAACAAAACTTTTCGTTTGTTTTGTTATTGTTGTAAATGTTTGTGAACAAAACTTTTTGTTTGTTTTGTTATTGTTGTACATATTTGTGAACAAAACTTTTCGTTTGTTTTGTTATTGTTGTAAATATTTGTGAACAAAACTTTTCGTTTGTTTTGTTATTGTTGTAAATGTTTGTGAACAAAACTTTTTGTTTGTTTTGTTATTGTTGTAAATGTTTGTGAACAAAACTTTTCGGTTGTTTTGTTATTGTTGTAAATATTTGTGAACAAAACTTTTCGTTTGTTTTGTTATTGTTGTAAATATTTGTGAACAAAACTTTTCGTTTGTTTTGTTATTGTTGTAAATGTTTGTGAACAAAACTTTTCGTTTGTTTTGTTATTGTTGTACATATTTGTGAACAAAACTTTTCGTTTGTTTTGTTATTGTTGTACATATTTGTGAACAAAACTTTTCGTTTGTTTTGTTATTGTTGTAAATATTTGTGAACAAAACTTTTCGTTTGTTTTGTTATTGTTGTAAATGTTTGTGAACAAAACTTTTCGTTTGTTTTGTTATTGTTGTAAATATTTGTGAACAAAACTTTTCGTTTGTTTTGTTATTGTTGTAAATATTTCTGAACAAAACTTTTCGTTTGTTTTGTTATTGTTGTACATATTTGTGAACAAAACTTTTCGTTTGTTTTGTTATTGTTGTAAATATTTGTGAACAAAACTTTTCGTTTGTTTTGTTATTGTTGTAAATGTTTGTGAACAAAACTTTTCGTTTGTTTTGTTATTGTTGTAAATATTTGTGAACAAAACTTTTCGTTTGTTTTGTTATTGTTGTAAATATTTGTGAACAAAACTTTTCGTTTGTTTTGTTATTGTTGTACATATTTGTGAACAAAACTTTTCGTTTGTTTTGTTATTGTTGTACATATTTGTGAACAAAACTTTTCGTTTGTTTTGTTATTGTTGTAAATATTCGTGAACAAAACTTTTCGTTTGTTTTGTTATTGTTGTAAATATTCGTGAACAAAACTTTTCGTTTGTTTTGTTATTGTTGTAAATATTTGTGAACAAAACTTTTCGTTTGTTTTGTTATTGTTGTACATATTTGTGAACAAAACTTTTCGTTTGTTTTGTTATTGTTGTAAATATTTGTGAACAAAACTTTTCGTTTGTTTTGTTATTGTTGTAAATATTTGTGAACAAAACTTTTCGTTTGTTTTGTTATTGTTGTAAATATTTGTGAACAAAACTTTTCGTTTGTTTTGTTATTGTTGTAAATATTTGTGAACAAAACTTTTCGTTTGTTTTGTTATTGTTGTAAATATTTGTGAACAAAACTTTTCGTTTGTTTTGTTATTGTTGTACATATTTGTGAACAAAACTTTTCGTTTGTTTTGTTATTGTTGTAAATATTTGTGAACAAAACTTTTCGTTTGTTTTGTTATTGTTGTAAATGTTTGTGAACAAAACTTTTCGTTTGTTTTGTTATTGTTGTAAATATTTGTGAACAAAACTTTTCGTTTGTTTTGTTATTGTTGTACATATTTGTGAACAAAACTTTTCGTTTGTTTTGTTATTGTTGTAAATATTCGTGAACAAAACTTTTCGTTTGTTTTGTTATTATTGTAAATATTTGTGAACAAAACTTTTCGTTTGTTTTGTTATTGTTGTAAATATTCGTGAACAAAACTTTTCGTTTGTTTTGTTATTGTTGTAAATATTTGTGAAAAAAACTTTTCGTTTGTTTTGTTATTGTTGTAAATATTTGTGAACAAAACTTTTCGTTTGTTTTGTTATTGTTGTACATATTTGTGAACAAAACTTTTCGTTTGTTTTGTTATTGTTGTACATATTTGTGAACAAAACTTTTCGTTTGTTTTGTTATTGTTGTAAATATTTGTGAACAAAACTTTTCGTTTGTTTTGTTATTGTTGTAAATATTTGTGAACAAAACTTTTCGTTTGTTTTGTTATTGTTGTAAATGTTTGTGAACAAAACTTTTCGTTTGTTTTGTTATTGTTGTAAATAAATATTCGTGAACAAAACTTTTCGTTTGTTTTGTTATTGTTGTACATATTTGTGAACAAAACTTTTCGTTTGTTTTGTTATTGTTGTAAATAAATATTTGTGAACAAAACTTTTCGTTTGTTTTGTTATTGTTGTAAATATTTGTGAACAAAACTTTTCGTTTGTTTTGTTATTGTTGTAAATAAATATTCGTGAACAAAACTTTTCGTTTGTTTTGTTATTGTTGTACATATTTGTGAACAAAACTTTTCGTTTGTTTTGTTATTGTTGTAAATATTTGTGAACAAAACTTTTCGTTTGTTTTGTTATTATTGTAAATAAATATTCGTGAACAAAACTTTTCGTTTGTTTTGTTATTGTTGTACATATTTGTGAACAAAACTTTTCGTTTGTTTTGTTATTGTTGTAAATATTTGTGAACAAACTTTTCGTTTGTTTTGTTATTGTTGTAAATATTTGTGAACAAAACTTTTCGTTTGTTTTGTTATTGTTGTAAATGTTTGTGAACAAAACTTTTCGTTTGTTTTGTTATTGTTGTAAATATTCGTGAACAAAACTTTTCGTTTGTTTTGTTATTGTTGTACATATTTGTGAACAAAACTTTTCGTTTGTTTTGTTATTGTTGTAAATATTTGTGAACAAAACTTTTCGTTTGTTTTGTTATTGTTGTACATATTTGTGAACAAAACTTTTCGTTTGTTTTGTTATTGTTGTACATATTTGTGAACAAAACTTTTCGTTTGTTTTGTTATTGTTGTAAATATTTGTGAACAAAACTTTTCGTTTGTTTTGTTATTATTGTAAATAAATATTCGTGAACAAAACTTTTCGTTTGTTTTGTTATTGTTGTACATATTTGTGAACAAAACTTTTCGTTTGTTTTGTTATTGTTGTAAATATTTGTGAACAAAACTTTTCGTTTGTTTTGTTATTGTTGTAAATGTTTGTGAACAAAACTTTTCGTTTGTTTTGTTATTGTTGTAAATATTTGTGAACAAAACTTTTCGTTTGTTTTGTTATTGTTGTACATATTTGTGAACAAAACTTTTCGTTTGTTTTGTTATTGTTGTAAATATTTGTGAACAAAACTTTTCGTTTGTTTTGTTATTGTTGTAAATATTTGTGAACAAAACTTTTCGTTTGTTTTGTTATTGTTGTACATATTTGTGAACAAAACTTTTCGTTTGTTTTGTTATTGTTGTAAATATTTGTGAACAAAACTTTTCGTTTGTTTTGTTATTGTTGTACATATTTGTGAACAAAACTTTTCGTTTGTTTTGTTATTGTTGTAAATGTTTGTGAACAAAACTTTTCGTTTGTTTTGTTATTGTTGTAAATATTTGTGAACAAAACTTTTCGTTTGTTTTGTTATTGTTGTAAATATTTGTGAACAAAACTTTTCGTTTGTTTTGTTATTGTTGTAAATATTTGTGAACAAAACTTTTCGTTTGTTTTGTTATTGTTGTAAATATTTGTGAACAAAACTTTTCGTTTGTTTTGTTATTGTTGTACATATTTGTGAACAAAACTTTTCGTTTGTTTTTTTATTGTTGTAAATATTTGTGAACAAAACTTTTCGTTTGTTTTGTTATTGTTGTAAATATTTGTGAACAAAACTTTTCGTTTGTTTTGTTATTGTTGTAAATATTTGTGAACAAAACTTTTCGTTTGTTTTGTTATTGTTGTAAATGTTTGTGAACAAAACTTTTCGTTTGTTTTGTTATTGTTGTAAATAAATATTCGTGAACAAAACTTTTCGTTTGTTTTGTTATTGTTGTACATATTTGTGAACAAAACTTTTCGTTTGTTTTGTTATTGTTGTAAATAAATATTTGTGAACAAAACTTTTCGTTTGTTTTGTTATTGTTGTAAATATTTGTGAACAAAACTTTTCGTTTGTTTTGTTATTGTTGTAAATGTTTGTGAACAAAACTTTTCGTTTGTTTTGTTATTGTTGTACATATTTGTGAACAAAACTTTTCGTTTGTTTTGTTATTGTTGTAAATAAATATTCGTGAACAAAACTTTTCGTTTGTTTTGTTATTATTGTAAATAAATATTTGTGAACAAAACTTTTCGTTTGTTTTGTTATTGTTGTAAATAAATATTTGTGAACAAAACTTTTCGTTTGTTTTGTTATTGTTGTAAATAAATATTTGTGAACAAAACTTTTCGTTTGTTTTGTTATTATTGTAAATAAATATTTGTGAACAAAACTTTTCGTTTGTTTTGTTATTGTTGTACATATTTGTGAACAAAACTTTTCGTTTGTTTTGTTATTGTTGTAAATATTTGTGAACAAAACTTTTCGTTTGTTTTGTTATTGTTGTACATATTTGTGAACAAAACTTTTCGTTTGTTTTGTTATTATTGTAAATATTTGTGAACAAAACTTTTCGTTTGTTTTGTTATTGTTGTACATATTTGTGAACAAAACTTTTCGTTTGTTTTGTTATTGTTGTAAATATTTGTGAACAAAACTTTTCGTTTGTTTTGTTATTGTTGTAAATAAATATTCGTGAACAAAACTTTTCGTTTGTTTTGTTATTGTTGTAAATGTTTGTGAACAAAACTTTTCGTTTGTTTTGTTATTGTTGTAAATAAATATTCGTGAACAAAACTTTTCGTTTGTTTTGTTATTGTTGTACATATTCGTGAACAAAACTTTTCGTTTGTTTTGTTATTGTTGTAAATGTTTGTGAACAAAACTTTTCGTTTGTTTTGTTATTGTTGTAAATAAATATTCGTGAACAAAACTTTTCGTTTGTTTTGTTATTGTTGTAAATGTTTGTGAACAAAACTTTTCGTTTGTTTTGTTATTGTTGTAAATAAATATTCGTGAACAAAACTTTTCGTTTGTTTTGTTATTGTTGTAAATGTTTGTGAACAAAACTTTTCGTTTGTTTTGTTATTGTTGTAAATAAATATTCGTGAACAAAACTTTTCGTTTGTTTTGTTATTGTTGTACATATTCGTGAACAAAACTTTTCGTTTGTTTTGTTATTGTTGTAAATGTTTGTGAACAAAACTTTTCGTTTGTTTTGTTATTGTTGTAAATAAATATTCGTGAACAAAACTTTTCGTTTGTTTTGTTATTGTTGTACATATTTGTGAACAAAACTTTTCGTTTGTTTTGTTATTGTTGTAAATATTTGTGAACAAAACTTTTCGTTTGTTTTGTTATTGTTGTAAATATTTGTGAACAAAACTTTTCGTTTGTTTTGTTATTATTGTAAATAAATATTTGTGAACAAAACTTTTCGTTTGTTTTGTTATTGTTGTAAATATTTGTGAACAAAACTTTTCGTTTGTTTTGTTATTGTTGTAAATATTTGTGAACAAAACTTTTCGTTTGTTTTGTTATTGTTGTAAATGTTTGTGAACAAAACTTTTCGTTTGTTTTGTTATTGTTGTAAATAAATATTCGTGAACAAAACTTTTCGTTTGTTTTGTTATTGTTGTACATATTTGTGAACAAAACTTTTCGTTTGTTTTGTTATTGTTGTAAATATTTGTGAACAAAACTTTTCGTTTGTTTTGTTATTGTTGTAAATATTTGTGAACAAAACTTTTCGTTTGTTTTGTTATTGTTGTAAATATTTGTGAACAAAACTTTTCGTTTGTTTTGTTATTATTGTAAATAAATATTTGTGAACAAAACTTTTCGTTTGTTTTGTTATTGTTGTAAATATTTGTGAACAAAACTTTTCGTTTGTTTTGTTATTGTTGTAAATATTTGTGAACAAAACTTTTCGTTTGTTTTGTTATTGTTGTAAATGTTTGTGAACAAAACTTTTCGTTTGTTTTGTTATTGTTGTAAATAAATATTCGTGAACAAAACTTTTCGTTTGTTTTGTTATTGTTGTAAATATTTGTGAACAAAACTTTTCGTTTGTTTTGTTATTGTTGTAAATATTTGTGAACAAAACTTTTCGTTTGTTTTGTTATTGTTGTAAATATTTGTGAACAAAACTTTTCGTTTGTTTTGTTATTGTTGTAAATATTTGTGAACAAAACTTTTCGTTTGTTTTGTTATTATTGTAAATAAATATTTGTGAACAAAACTTTTCGTTTGTTTTGTTATTGTTGTAAATATTTGTGAACAAAACTTTTCGTTTGTTTTGTTATTGTTGTAAATATTTGTGAACAAAACTTTTCGTTTGTTTTGTTATTGTTGTAAATGTTTGTGAACAAAACTTTTCGTTTGTTTTGTTATTGTTGTAAATAAATATTCGTGAACAAAACTTTTCGTTTGTTTTGTTATTGTTGTACATATTTGTGAACAAAACTTTTCGTTTGTTTTGTTATTGTTGTAAATATTTGTGAACAAAACTTTTCGTTTGTTTTGTTATTGTTGTAAATATTTGTGAACAAAACTTTTCGTTTGTTTTGTTATTGTTGTAAATATTTGTGAACAAAACTTTTCGTTTGTTTTGTTATTATTGTAAATAAATATTTGTGAACAAAACTTTTCGTTTGTTTTGTTATTGTTGTAAATATTTGTGAACAAAACTTTTCGTTTGTTTTGTTATTGTTGTAAATATTTGTGAACAAAACTTTTCGTTTGTTTTGTTATTGTTGTAAATGTTTGTGAACAAAACTTTTCGTTTGTTTTGTTATTGTTGTAAATAAATATTCGTGAACAAAACTTTTCGTTTGTTTTGTTATTGTTGTACATATTTGTGAACAAAACTTTTCGTTTGTTTTGTTATTGTTGTAAATATTTGTGAACAAAACTTTTCGTTTGTTTTGTTATTGTTGTAAATATTTGTGAACAAAACTTTTCGTTTGTTTTGTTATTGTTGTAAATATTTGTGAACAAAACTTTTCGTTTGTTTTGTTATTATTGTAAATAAATATTTGTGAACAAAACTTTTCGTTTGTTTTGTTATTGTTGTAAATAAATATTCGTGAACAAAACTTTTCGTTTGTTTTGTTATTGTTGTACATATTTGTGAACAAAACTTTTCGTTTGTTTTGTTATTGTTGTAAATATTTGTGAACAAAACTTTTCGTTTGTTTTGTTATTGTTGTAAATATTTGTGAACAAAACTTTTCGTTTGTTTTGTTATTATTGTAAATAAATATTTGTGAACAAAACTTTTCGTTTGTTTTGTTATTGTTGTAAATATTTGTGAACAAAACTTTTCGTTTGTTTTGTTATTGTTGTAAATATTTGTGAACAAAACTTTTCGTTTGTTTTGTTATTGTTGTAAATGTTTGTGAACAAAACTTTTCGTTTGTTTTGTTATTGTTGTAAATAAATATTCGTGAACAAAACTTTTCGTTTGTTTTGTTATTGTTGTACATATTTGTGAACAAAACTTTTCGTTTGTTTTGTTATTGTTGTAAATAAATATTTGTGAACAAAACTTTTCGTTTGTTTTGTTATTGTTGTAAATATTTGTGAACAAAACTTTTCGTTTGTTTTGTTATTATTGTAAATAAATATTTGTGAACAAAACTTTTCGTTTGTTTTGTTATTGTTGTAAATAAATATTCGTGAACAAAACTTTTCGTTTGTTTTGTTATTGTTGTACATATTTGTGAACAAAACTTTTCGTTTGTTTTGTTATTGTTGTAAATATTTGTGAACAAAACTTTTCGTTTGTTTTGTTATTATTGTAAATAAATATTCGTGAACAAAACTTTTCGTTTGTTTTGTTATTGTTGTACATATTTGTGAACAAAACTTTTCGTTTGTTTTGTTATTGTTGTAAATATTTGTGAACAAAACTTTTCGTTTGTTTTGTTATTGTTGTAAATGTTTGTGAACAAAACTTTTCGTTTGTTTTGTTATTGTTGTAAATATTCGTGAACAAAACTTTTCGTTTGTTTTGTTATTGTTGTACATATTTGTGAACAAAACTTTTCGTTTGTTTTGTTATTGTTGTAAATATTTGTGAACAAAACTTTTCGTTTGTTTTGTTATTGTTGTACATATTTGTGAACAAAACTTTTCGTTTGTTTTGTTATTGTTGTACATATTTGTGAACAAAACTTTTCGTTTGTTTTGTTATTGTTGTAAATATTTGTGAACAAAACTTTTCGTTTGTTTTGTTATTATTGTAAATAAATATTCGTGAACAAAACTTTTCGTTTGTTTTGTTATTATTGTAAATATTTGTGAACAAAACTTTTCGTTTGTTTTGTTATTGTTGTAAATATTTGTGAACAAAACTTTTCGTTTGTTTTGTTATTGTTGTAAATATTTGTGAACAAAACTTTTCGTTTGTTTTGTTATTATTGTAAATAAATATTCGTGAACAAAACTTTTCGTTTGTTTTGTTATTGTTGTACATATTTGTGAACAAAACTTTTCGTTTGTTTTGTTATTGTTGTAAATATTTGTGAACAAACTTTTCGTTTGTTTTGTTATTGTTGTAAATATTTGTGAACAAAACTTTTCGTTTGTTTTGTTATTGTTGTAAATGTTTGTGAACAAAACTTTTCGTTTGTTTTGTTATTGTTGTAAATATTCGTGAACAAAACTTTTCGTTTGTTTTGTTATTGTTGTACATATTTGTGAACAAAACTTTTCGTTTGTTTTGTTATTGTTGTAAATATTTGTGAACAAAACTTTTCGTTTGTTTTGTTATTGTTGTACATATTTGTGAACAAAACTTTTCGTTTGTTTTGTTATTGTTGTACATATTTGTGAACAAAACTTTTCGTTTGTTTTGTTATTGTTGTAAATATTTGTGAACAAAACTTTTCGTTTGTTTTGTTATTATTGTAAATAAATATTCGTGAACAAAACTTTTCGTTTGTTTTGTTATTGTTGTACATATTTGTGAACAAAACTTTTCGTTTGTTTTGTTATTGTTGTAAATATTTGTGAACAAAACTTTTCGTTTGTTTTGTTATTGTTGTAAATGTTTGTGAACAAAACTTTTCGTTTGTTTTGTTATTGTTGTAAATATTTGTGAACAAAACTTTTCGTTTGTTTTGTTATTGTTGTACATATTTGTGAACAAAACTTTTCGTTTGTTTTGTTATTGTTGTAAATATTTGTGAACAAAACTTTTCGTTTGTTTTGTTATTGTTGTAAATATTTGTGAACAAAACTTTTCGTTTGTTTTGTTATTGTTGTACATATTTGTGAACAAAACTTTTCGTTTGTTTTGTTATTGTTGTAAATATTTGTGAACAAAACTTTTCGTTTGTTTTGTTATTGTTGTACATATTTGTGAACAAAACTTTTCGTTTGTTTTTTTATTGTTGTAAATATTTGTGAACAAAACTTTTCGTTTGTTTTGTTATTGTTGTAAATATTTGTGAACAAAACTTTTCGTTTGTTTTGTTATTGTTGTAAATATTTGTGAACAAAACTTTTCGTTTGTTTTGTTATTGTTGTAAATGTTTGTGAACAAAACTTTTCGTTTGTTTTGTTATTGTTGTAAATAAATATTCGTGAACAAAACTTTTCGTTTGTTTTGTTATTGTTGTACATATTTGTGAACAAAACTTTTCGTTTGTTTTGTTATTGTTGTAAATAAATATTTGTGAACAAAACTTTTCGTTTGTTTTGTTATTGTTGTAAATATTTGTGAACAAAACTTTTCGTTTGTTTTGTTATTGTTGTAAATGTTTGTGAACAAAACTTTTCGTTTGTTTTGTTATTGTTGTACATATTTGTGAACAAAACTTTTCGTTTGTTTTGTTATTGTTGTAAATAAATATTCGTGAACAAAACTTTTCGTTTGTTTTGTTATTATTGTAAATAAATATTTGTGAACAAAACTTTTCGTTTGTTTTGTTATTGTTGTAAATAAATATTTGTGAACAAAACTTTTCGTTTGTTTTGTTATTGTTGTAAATAAATATTTGTGAACAAAACTTTTCGTTTGTTTTGTTATTATTGTAAATAAATATTTGTGAACAAAACTTTTCGTTTGTTTTGTTATTGTTGTACATATTTGTGAACAAAACTTTTCGTTTGTTTTGTTATTGTTGTAAATATTTGTGAACAAAACTTTTCGTTTGTTTTGTTATTGTTGTACATATTTGTGAACAAAACTTTTCGTTTGTTTTGTTATTATTGTAAATATTTGTGAACAAAACTTTTCGTTTGTTTTGTTATTGTTGTACATATTTGTGAACAAAACTTTTCGTTTGTTTTGTTATTGTTGTAAATATTTGTGAACAAAACTTTTCGTTTGTTTTGTTATTGTTGTAAATAAATATTCGTGAACAAAACTTTTCGTTTGTTTTGTTATTGTTGTAAATGTTTGTGAACAAAACTTTTCGTCTGTTTTGTTATTGTTGTAAATAAATATTCGTGAACAAAACTTTTCGTTTGTTTTGTTATTGTTGTACATATTCGTGAACAAAACTTTTCGTTTGTTTTGTTATTGTTGTAAATGTTTGTGAACAAAACTTTTCGTTTGTTTTGTTATTGTTGTAAATAAATATTCGTGAACAAAACTTTTCGTTTGTTTTGTTATTGTTGTAAATGTTTGTGAACAAAACTTTTCGTTTGTTTTGTTATTGTTGTAAATAAATATTCGTGAACAAAACTTTTCGTTTGTTTTGTTATTGTTGTAAATGTTTGTGAACAAAACTTTTCGTTTGTTTTGTTATTGTTGTAAATAAATATTCGTGAACAAAACTTTTCGTTTGTTTTGTTATTGTTGTACATATTCGTGAACAAAACTTTTCGTTTGTTTTGTTATTGTTGTAAATGTTTGTGAACAAAACTTTTCGTTTGTTTTGTTATTGTTGTAAATAAATATTCGTGAACAAAACTTTTCGTTTGTTTTGTTATTGTTGTACATATTTGTGAACAAAACTTTTCGTTTGTTTTGTTATTGTTGTAAATATTTGTGAACAAAACTTTTCGTTTGTTTTGTTATTGTTGTAAATATTTGTGAACAAAACTTTTCGTTTGTTTTGTTATTATTGTAAATAAATATTTGTGAACAAAACTTTTCGTTTGTTTTGTTATTGTTGTAAATATTTGTGAACAAAACTTTTCGTTTGTTTTGTTATTGTTGTAAATATTTGTGAACAAAACTTTTCGTTTGTTTTGTTATTGTTGTAAATGTTTGTGAACAAAACTTTTCGTTTGTTTTGTTATTGTTGTAAATAAATATTCGTGAACAAAACTTTTCGTTTGTTTTGTTATTGTTGTACATATTTGTGAACAAAACTTTTCGTTTGTTTTGTTATTGTTGTAAATATTTGTGAACAAAACTTTTCGTTTGTTTTGTTATTGTTGTAAATATTTGTGAACAAAACTTTTCGTTTGTTTTGTTATTGTTGTAAATATTTGTGAACAAAACTTTTCGTTTGTTTTGTTATTATTGTAAATAAATATTTGTGAACAAAACTTTTCGTTTGTTTTGTTATTGTTGTAAATATTTGTGAACAAAACTTTTCGTTTGTTTTGTTATTGTTGTAAATATTTGTGAACAAAACTTTTCGTTTGTTTTGTTATTGTTGTAAATGTTTGTGAACAAAACTTTTCGTTTGTTTTGTTATTGTTGTAAATAAATATTCGTGAACAAAACTTTTCGTTTGTTTTGTTATTGTTGTAAATATTTGTGAACAAAACTTTTCGTTTGTTTTGTTATTGTTGTAAATATTTGTGAACAAAACTTTTCGTTTGTTTTGTTATTGTTGTAAATATTTGTGAACAAAACTTTTCGTTTGTTTTGTTATTGTTGTAAATATTTGTGAACAAAACTTTTCGTTTGTTTTGTTATTATTGTAAATAAATATTTGTGAACAAAACTTTTCGTTTGTTTTGTTATTGTTGTAAATATTTGTGAACAAAACTTTTCGTTTGTTTTGTTATTTTTGTAAATATTTGTGAACAAAACTTTTCGTTTGTTTTGTTATTGTTGTAAATGTTTGTGAACAAAACTTTTCGTTTGTTTTGTTATTGTTGTAAATAAATATTCGTGAACAAAACTTTTCGTTTGTTTTGTTATTGTTGTACATATTTGTGAACAAAACTTTTCGTTTGTTTTGTTATTGTTGTAAATATTTGTGAACAAAACTTTTCGTTTGTTTTGTTATTGTTGTAAATATTTGTGAACAAAACTTTTCGTTTGTTTTGTTATTGTTGTAAATATTTGTGAACAAAACTTTTCGTTTGTTTTGTTATTATTGTAAATAAATATTTGTGAACAAAACTTTTCGTTTGTTTTGTTATTGTTGTACATATTTGTGAACAAAACTTTTCGTTTGTTTTGTTATTGTTGTAAATATTTGTGAACAAAACTTTTCGTTTGTTTTGTTATTGTTGTAAATGTTTGTGAACAAAACTTTTCGTTTGTTTTGTTATTGTTGTAAATAAATATTCGTGAACAAAACTTTTCGTTTGTTTTGTTATTGTTGTACATATTTGTGAACAAAACTTTTCGTTTGTTTTGTTATTGTTGTAAATATTTGTGAACAAAACTTTTCGTTTGTTTTGTTATTGTTGTAAATATTTGTGAACAAAACTTTTCGTTTGTTTTGTTATTGTTGTAAATATTTGTGAACAAAACTTTTCGTTTGTTTTGTTATTATTGTAAATAAATATTTGTGAACAAAACTTTTCGTTTGTTTTGTTATTGTTGTAAATAAATATTCGTGAACAAAACTTTTCGTTTGTTTTGTTATTGTTGTACATATTTGTGAACAAAACTTTTCGTTTGTTTTGTTATTGTTGTAAATATTTGTGAACAAAACTTTTCGTTTGTTTTGTTATTGTTGTAAATATTTGTGAACAAAACTTTTCGTTTGTTTTGTTATTATTGTAAATAAATATTTGTGAACAAAACTTTTCGTTTGTTTTGTTATTGTTGTAAATATTTGTGAACAAAACTTTTCGTTTGTTTTGTTATTGTTGTAAATATTTGTGAACAAAACTTTTCGTTTGTTTTGTTATTGTTGTAAATGTTTGTGAACAAAACTTTTCGTTTGTTTTGTTATTGTTGTAAATAAATATTCGTGAACAAAACTTTTCGTTTGTTTTGTTATTGTTGTACATATTTGTGAACAAAACTTTTCGTTTGTTTTGTTATTGTTGTAAATAAATATTTGTGAACAAAACTTTTCGTTTGTTTTGTTATTGTTGTAAATATTTGTGAACAAAACTTTTCGTTTGTTTTGTTATTATTGTAAATAAATATTTGTGAACAAAACTTTTCGTTTGTTTTGTTATTGTTGTAAATAAATATTCGTGAACAAAACTTTTCGTTTGTTTTGTTATTGTTGTACATATTTGTGAACAAAACTTTTCGTTTGTTTTGTTATTGTTGTAAATATTTGTGAACAAAACTTTTCGTTTGTTTTGTTATTATTGTAAATAAATATTCGTGAACAAAACTTTTCGTTTGTTTTGTTATTGTTGTACATATTTGTGAACAAAACTTTTCGTTTGTTTTGTTATTGTTGTAAATATTTGTGAACAAAACTTTTCGTTTGTTTTGTTATTGTTGTAAATATTTGTGAACAAAACTTTTCGTTTGTTTTGTTATTGTTGTAAATGTTTGTGAACAAAACTTTTCGTTTGTTTTGTTATTGTTGTAAATATTCGTGAACAAAACTTTTCGTTTGTTTTGTTATTGTTGTACATATTTGTGAACAAAACTTTTCGTTTGTTTTGTTATTGTTGTAAATATTTGTGAACAAAACTTTTCGTTTGTTTTGTTATTGTTGTACATATTTGTGAACAAAACTTTTCGTTTGTTTTGTTATTGTTGTACATATTTGTGAACAAAACTTTTCGTTTGTTTTGTTATTGTTGTAAATATTTGTGAACAAAACTTTTCGTTTGTTTTGTTATTATTGTAAATAAATATTCGTGAACAAAACTTTTCGTTTGTTTTGTTATTATTGTAAATATTTGTGAACAAAACTTTTCGTTTGTTTTGTTATTGTTGTAAATATTTGTGAACAAAACTTTTCGTTTGTTTTGTTATTGTTGTACATATTTGTGAACAAAACTTTTCGTTTGTTTTGTTATTGTTGTAAATGTTTGTGAACAAAACTTTTCGTTTGTTTTGTTATTGTTGTAAATATTCGTGAACAAAACATTTCGTTTGTTTTGTTATTGTTGTACATATTTGTGAACAAAACTTTTCGTTTGTTTTGTTATTGTTGTAAATATTTGTGAACAAAACTTTTCGTTTGTTTTGTTATTGTTGTAAATATTTGTGAACAAAACTTTTCGTTTGTTTTGTTATTGTTGTAAATATTTGTGAACAAAACTTTTCGTTTGTTTTGTTATTGTTGTACATATTTGTGAACAAAACTTTTCGTTTGTTTTGTTATTGTTGTAAATATTTGTGAACAAAACTTTTCGTTTGTTTTGTTATTGTTGTACATATTTGTGAACAAAACTTTTCGTTTGTTTTGTTATTGTTGTAAATATTTGTGAACAAAACTTTTCGTTTGTTTTGTTATTGTTGCAAATATTTGTGAACAAAACTTTTCGTTTGTTTTGTTATTGTTGTAAATATTTGTGAACAAAACTTATCGTTTGTTTTGTTATTGTTGTAAATATTTGTGAACAAAACTTTTCGTTTGTTTTGTTATTGTTGTACATATTTGTGAACAAAACATTTCGCTTGTTTTGTTATTGTTGTAAATATTTGTGAACAAAACTTTTCGTTTGTTTTGTTATTGTTGTAAATATTTGTGAACAAAACTTTTCGTTTGTTTTGTTATTGTTGTACATATTTGTGAACAAAACTTTTCGTTTGTTTTGTTATTGTTGTACATATTTGTGAACAAAACTTTTCGTTTGTTTTGTTATTGTTGTACATATTTGTGAACAAAACTTTTCGTTTGTTTTGTTATTGTTGTAAATATTTGTGAACAAAACTTTTCGTTTGTTTTGTTATTGTTGTAAATATTTGTGAACAAAACTTTTCGTTTGTTTTGTTATTGTTGTAAATGTTTGTGAACAAAACTTTTCGTTTGTTTTGTTATTGTTGTAAATATTCGTGAACAAAACTTTTCGTTTGTTTTGTTATTGTTGTACATATTTGTGAACAAAACTTTTCGTTTGTTTTGTTATTGTTGTAAATGTTTGTGAACAAAACTTTTCGTTTGTTTTGTTATTGTTGTAAATATTTGTGAACAAAAATTTTCGTTTGTTTTGTTATTGTTGTACATATTTGTGAACAAAACTTTTTGTTTTCGTTTGTTTTGTTATTGTTGTAAATGTTTGTGAACAAAACTTTTCGTTTGTTTTGTTATTGTTGTAAATATTTGTGAACAAAACTTTTCGTTTGTTTTGTTATTGTTGTACATATTTGTGAACAAAACTTTTCGTTTGTTTTGTTATTGTTGTAAATATTTGTGAACAAAACTTTTCGTTTGTTTTGTTATTGTTGTAAATATTTGTGAACAAAACTTTTCGTTTGTTTTGTTATTGTTGTAAATGTTTGTGAACAAAACTTTTCGTTTGTTTTGTTATTGTTGTAAATATTTGTGAACAAAACTTTTCGTTTGTTTTGTTATTGTTGTAATTATTTGTGAACAAAACTTTTCGTTTGTTTTGTTATTGTTGTACATATTTGTGAACAAAACTTTTCGTTTGTTTTGTTATTGTTGTAAATATTTGTGAACAAAACTTTTCGTTTGTTTTGTTATTGTTGTAAATATTTGTGAACAAAACTTTTCGTTTGTTTTGTTATTGTTGTACATATTTGTGAACAAAACTTTTCGTTTGTTTTGTTATTATTGTAAATAAATATTCGTGAACAAAACTTTTCGTTTGTTTTGTTATTGTTGTAAATATTTGTGAACAAAACTTTTCGTTTGTTTTGTTATTGTTGTAAATATTTGTGAACAAAACTTTTCGTTTGTTTTGTTATTATTGTAAATAAATATTCGTGAACAAAACTTTTCGTTTGTTTTGTTATTATTGTAAATATTTGTGAACAAAACTTTTCGTTTGTTTTGTTATTGTTGTAAATATTTGTGAACAAAACTTTTCGTTTGTTTTGTTATTGTTGTACATATTTGTGAACAAAACTTTTCGTTTGTTTTGTTATTGTTGTAAATGTTTGTGAACAAAACTTTTCGTTTGTTTTGTTATTGTTGTAAATATTCGTGAACAAAACTTTTCGTTTGTTTTGTTATTGTTGTACATATTTGTGAACAAAACTTTTCGTTTGTTTTGTTATTGTTGTAAATATTTGTGAACAAAACTTTTCGTTTGTTTTGTTATTGTTGTAAATATTTGTGAACAAAACTTTTCGTTTGTTTTGTTATTGTTGTACATATTTGTGAACAAAACTTTTCGTTTGTTTTGTTATTGTTGTAAATATTTGTGAACAAAACTTTTCGTTTGTTTTGTTATTGTTGTAAATATTTGTGAACAAAACTTTTCGTTTGTTTTGTTATTGTTGTACATATTTGTGAACAAAACTTTTCGTTTGTTTTGTTATTGTTGTACATATTTGTGAACAAAACTTTTCGTTTGTTTTGTTATTGTTGTACATATTTGTGAACAAAACTTTTCGTTTGTTTTGTTATTGTTGTAAATATTTGTGAACAAAACTTTTCGTTTGTTTTGTTATTGTTGTAAATATTTGTGAACAAAACTTTTCGTTTGTTTTGTTATTGTTGTACATATTTGTGAACAAAACTTTTCGTTTGTTTTGTTATTGTTGTAAATGTTTGTGAACAAAACTTTTCGTTTGTTTTGTTATTGTTGTAAATATTTGTGAACAAAACTTTTCGTTTGTTTTGTTATTGTTGTACATATTTGTGAACAAAACTTTTCGTTTGTTTTGTTATTGTTGTAAATATTTGTGAACAAAACTTTTCGTTTGTTTTGTTATTGTTGTAAATATTTGTGAACAAAACTTTTCGTTTGTTTTGTTATTGTTGTAAATGTTTGTGAACAAAACTTTTCGTTTGTTTTGTTATTGTTGTAAATATTTGTGAACAAAACTTTTCGTTTGTTTTGTTATTGTTGTACATATTTGTGAACAAAACTTTTCGTTTGTTTTGTTATTGTTGTAAATATTTGTGAACAAAACTTTTCGTTTGTTTTGTTATTGTTGTAAATATTTGTGAACAAAACTTTGCGTTTGTTTTGTTATTATTGTAAATATTTGTGAACAAAACTTTTCGTTTGTTTTGTTATTGTTGTAAATATTTGTGAACAAAACTTTTTGTTTGTTTTGTTATTGTTGTACATATTTGTGAACAAAACTTTTCGTTTGTTTTGTTATTGTTGTAAATATTTGTGAACAAAACTTTTTGTTTGTTTTGTTATTGTTGTAAATATTTGTGAACAAAACTTTTCGTTTGTTTTGTTATTGTTGTAAATGTTTGTGAACAAAACTTTTCGTTTGTTTTGTTATTGTTGTACATATTTGTGAACAAAACTTTTCGTTTGTTTTGTTATTGTTGTACATATTTGTGAACAAAACTTTTCGTTTGTTTTGTTATTGTTGTAAATATTTGTGAACAAAACTTTTCGTTTGTTTTGTTATTATTGTAAATATTTGTGAACAAAACCTTTCGTTTGTTTTGTTATTGTTGTAAATATTTGTGAACAAAACTTTTCGTTTGTTTTGTTATTGTTGTAAATATTTGTGAACAAAACTTTTCGTTTGTTTTGTTATTGTTGTACATATTTGTGAACAAAACTTTTCGTTTTTTTTGTTATTGTTGTAAATATTTGTGAACAAAACTTTTCGTTTGTTTTGTTATTGTTGTAAATATTTGTGAACAAAACTTTTCGTTTGTTTTGTTATTGTTGTAAATATTTGTGAACAAAACTTTTCGTTTGTTTTGTTATTGTTGTAAATATTTGTGAACAAAACTTTTCGTTTGTTTTGTTATTATTGTAAATATTTGTGAACAAAACTTTTCGTTTGTTTTGTTATTGTTGTAAATATTTGTGAACAAAACTTTTCGTTTGTTTTGTTATTGTTGTACATATTTGTGAACAAAACTTTTCGTTTGTTTTGTTATTGTTGTACATATTTGTGAACAAAACCTTTCGTTTGTTTTGTTATTGTTGTAAATATTTGTGAACAAAACTTTTCGTTTGTTTTGTTATTGTTGTAAATATTTGTGAACAAAACTTTTCGTTTGTTTTGTTATTGTTGTAAATATTTGTGAACAAAACTTTTCGTTTGTTTTGTTATTGTTGTAAATATTTGTGAACAAAACTTTTCGTTTGTTTTGCTATTGTTGTACATATTTGTGAACAAAACTTTTCGTTTGTTTTGTTATTGTTGTAAATATTTGTGAACAAAACTTTTCGTTTGTTTTGCTATTGTTGTACATATTTGTGAACAAAACTTTTCGTTTGTTTTGTTATTGTTGTAAATATTTGTGAACAAAACTTTTCGTTTGTTTTGTTATTGTTGTAAATATTTGTGAACAAAACTTTTCGTTTGTTTTGTTATTGTTGTAAATATTTGTGAACAAAACTTTTCGTTTGTTTTGTTATTGTTGTAAATATTTGTGAACAAAACTTTTCGTTTGTTTTGTTATTGTTGTAAATATTTGTGAACAAAACTTTTCGTTTGTTTTGTTATTGTTGTAAATATTTGTGAACAAAACTTTTCGTTTGTTTTGTTATTGTTGTAAATGTTTGTGAACAAAACTTTTCGTTTGTTTTGTTATTGTTGTACATATTTGTGAACAAAACTTTTCGTTTGTTTTGTTATTGTTGTACATATTTGTGAACAAAACTTTTCGTTTGTTTTGTTATTGTTGTAAATATTTGTGAACGAAACTTTTCGTTTGTTTTGTTATTGTTGTAAATATTCGTGAACAAAACTTTTCGTTTGTTTTGTTATTGTTGTACATATTTGTGAACAAAACTTTTCGTTTGTTTTGTTATTGTTGTACATATTTGTGAACAAAACTTTTCGTTTGTTTTGTTATTGTTGTACATATTTGTGAACAAAACTTTTCGTTTGTTTTGTTATTGTTGTAAATATTTGTGAACAAAACTCGTCGTTTGTTTTGTTATTGTTGTAAATAAAGAAAAATATAATTTTCCAAAAACCATATTTCATACCTTTCATGTTTTTCATTGTTGCACCTTTGAATGTAGCGATTTGATGGCGCCTCCTTTCCAAACTCCCAAATATCATGTTCACTAAGTGCCACCCCTCCCCCAATCTACTCTTGAAAGATTTTTTTGTATTTTTTATCTCAGTCAGGGATTTCTCATTCAGGTGTCAGTTCCAGTCATTATGTTCTATTGTTTCCTTAATAATATTAATAATTTTGTCCGATATTGTTTACATTCTTAAGCATTCAAAGAAGTGCACGTCTGTGGAACTCTCTTCCGTTTGTCTGTTTCCCACCTGACTACAACTTGGATGTCTTCAAGTCCAACATAAACAAATTCCTGATGAATCGCCCCCTTAAGTAAGACACTTCATCAAATCTCCAATACTAACGATTACTACGATATTATCCTATTGATTACTGTACACGCAATAACCCTTATCCCCGAGTGGCTTCCGGGCCTTGATAAGTGGTGACCTCCATGTAAAAAAATGAAAGAAGTGAAACAAGTTTCAACTCACAACTTTGTCTGTCATATGTGTGGCAGACTGTGCAAGTCAAATGCTGGCCTGCAAAGTCATCTTCGAGCCCACGAACATGATTTGCGTGCCGCTGACAATTAACCTGAAAACTATGATGGTGAGCATTGGGATGGCTGACGTCTGTAAAGACAAAGCTATTGCCATATATATATATATATATATATATATATATATATATATATATATATATATATATATATATATATATATATATATATTTAAAAGCCAAGTACGTCCAAGGATCGAATACTGCTGTCATATCTGGGCAGGAGCTGCTAAAAACAGCCTATCATGCCTTGACAGAGTACATAGACTTCGTAGCTTAGTGGGGGAGAGACGTTGCAGGGAAGAGAATTCCCTGCAACCTCTCTCCCACAGAAGAGATGTTGCGAGCCTATCCTTGTTTTATCGTTATTTCCATGGCAGGTGCTCGTCTGAACTACAATCTCTGGTCCCCCCTCGCCAATCTTTCACGAAAAACACCCGTCTAGCTGAATCCACTGTGAAAAATTTCCCCCACTCTTTATCTGTGCCTAAATCAAAACGTAGCTTCTTTCTTAGAACTGCACGCCTGTGGAACTCTGTTCCGTCTGCCTGCTTCTCACCTGACTACTATTTGGATGTGTTCAAGTCCAACGTTAACAAATTCCTAATGAACCGCCCTCTTAAGTAAACACTTCATCAAATCTCCACACTAACGTAATGTACTTGCAATAACCCTTATCCCTGAGTGGCTTCCGGGCCTTGATAAGTGGTGACCACTGTGTAAAAAAAAAAGAAAAAAAAAGTCAGATGATAAATCGATCGCAGGATTTTCTTGTAAGAGTGCTCCATCTCCTAGATTAGTTGTGAGCCAACACTAAAGGGCCTGATCCACCCTGGTAAGCTTTCTGTGCAGCTGGGTACCATACCAGCTATTTCTTGGTCCTTGACTCTAACTGTTAGTTCAGTCTAGTGGACACATTACTTAGCGATGCTGTACCAACACCGTCCCCTCACAAGGTTTGGCAGGCCTGCTGAGACCAGTAACCAGGGTATAGCTCAAGGAGCAAGCAAGTCAGAGATTTAGGAGATGAGTGAGGACTAGTGACCTCTGTCCACCCTATTGGGTACAGCAGGAACTACCTCTACCCAGAGCCCCCTATACCATATATATATATATATATATATATATATATATATATATATATATATATATATATATATATATATAAAGGCTCCTTCATAGAGGTGCCTGCACATGAAATTTTTGTGGCAGGAGGTGTGTAATTTCTTTTTAGTCGACATTGTTGAATGCCAGTGGCAAGTGAAGTATATGTACAAGAGGACTGGAAACAAATGTCAAGAAAAGCGAAGAGCACATACAGCACCTAGTATTCCGAAATGGTCACCCATTTTAGTACAAACCAGGCTTAACGTTGCTTAACTTCGGTGATCTGACGAGAACCGGTGTATCAACGCGATTATGCCCTCTCTCTCTCTCTCTCTCTCTCTCTCTCTCTATATATATATATATATATATATATATATATATATATATATATATATATATATATATATATATATATATATATATATTGAAACGATACATATATATATATGTACAGTGATGATCATATTTATTGGCACGGTAAAATAAAAGTTAAATTTTGTCTAATAAATTCTAAAAAAGGGATTAAATTAAAGAAAATAACAAAGTATATTATGTATTTTTAACTGGCCTTTCCGATGTAGCAATCGGATTTTAGAAAAAATAAATAACAAAGGAACAACAAACATAATTGCAAAAAACCCTTGTTCAAAATTATTGGCACGGCTTTGTTTTTCTTTTAGTATCAGTATAATATCAATCAATTTCCGGTTTACGTGCTTTCTGAACTTTTTTATAGCCATATTATGCTTGTTTAAAGCTAATTCAGTGAATAATTTTTTTCAGATAATTTTTAGATAGCGATTTATTTAAACTATTATAAGTGACTAAATTATAATTTTCAATCGCCATGGTTAAAACTAAGGAACACAGCGAAGACGTCAGGAAGCTTGTTGTAGCATGCCATACCAATGGGGAGGGCTATGATAAGATTTCAAAGAAGCTAAACCTTCCCAAATCCACTGTTAGAGCCATAATAAACAAGTTCAAATCGCAAGGCCACGTTATGAGTTTAGAGGGTAGAGGGAGAAAAAGGATTCTTTCCCCAAGAGATGAACGGAAAATCGTTCGACAAGTAAAACAAAACCCAAGGATCTCTGTTGGGGAGATTGTTGATGAACAGAGCACCATTGGAGTGAATGTATCTCGACATACAGTTGGTAGAGTTTTGAAGAGAGCTGGTTTAAAAGCATGTCGTCCGAGAAAGACTCCCTTATTGAAGCCTATGCACCTGAAAGCAAGGCTAGCCTTTGCAAAACGTCATATTGATAACGATGTTGCATTCTGGAAACGTGTTCTATGGACTGACGAAACAAAAATAGAGTTATTTGGCCATAATAAAGTGTCTTATATTTACAGAAAATCTGGCGAAGCTTTCCTGCCTAAGAACACCATACCCACAGTGAAGCACGGTGGAGGCAGTTTGATGTTTTGGGGATCCTTTGCTGCCTCTGGACCAGGGCGACTTGTTAAGGTCACAGGTAGCATAAAAAAGGAAGATTATGTTAAAATATTGGATGAAAACCTGAAAGACTCTGCTAAAGAGCTCTCACTTGGTCGTCGTTGGTGGTTCATGCAAGATAATGACCCAAAGCATTCGGCTAAACTGACTAAGAAATGGCTTGAGGACAATCATATTAATGTTTTGGAGTGGCCATCACAAAGCCCAGACCTTAATCCAATTGAAAATTTATGGAGAACATTAAAATCGAGGGTAATGCAAAGGAAGCCTAAGAATCTTATTCAATTGGAGGATTATTGTCAGGAAGAGTGGGCTAAAATTACTACTGAAGAGTGCAACAACTTGGTTGTAAACTATGAAAAGCGACTGAGGAAGGTAATCAAGGCCAAAGGCTATACAATTGATTATTAAATAAATCGTGCCAATAATTTTGAACAAGGTTTTTTGCAATTATGTTTGTTGTTCCTTTGTTATTTATTTTTTCTAAAATCCGATTGCTACATCGGAAAGGCCAGTTAAAAATACATAATATACTTTGTTATTTTCTTTAATTTAATCCCTTTTTTAGAATTTATTAGACAAAATTTAACTTTTATTTTACCGTGCCAATAAATATGATCATCACTGTATATATATATATTGAAACGACACACACACACACACACACACACACACACACACACACACACACACACACATATATATATATATATATATATATATATATATATATATATATATATATATAAATAAGGGAGTAGTCACCAACAATGTGTATTTTTTAACATTATTTTATTATTCCGTGTCTTGGTTTTTCATTGAGAATTATGTTTGGATCATTGTAATAATGTTTTTAAGTCATTGAAATCGTTTTTACGCGCGTTTCAGACGTTAAGAAATTATTTCTGACGAGGACGCATCACAGACCGTCTGAAACGCGTGTAAACGATTTCAATGACTTAAAAACATAATTCTCAATGAAAAACCAAGACACGGAATAATAAAATAATGTTAAAAAATACACATTGTTGGTGACTACTCCCTTATTTAAATATACATCTTTCTTTCGTTGGAATTTCTTTACCCATTTTATATATATATATATATATATATATATATATATATATATATATATATATATATATATATAGGAAATGAAATGAGGTTAGCAAAATGTTCAGCTATTTCCTCTGATGATATGAGCCATTATTGAAAATCCATGGATTAAGGAAATCAACATAACCCCTTCTATATATTCCTTTTTTCAAACAATAAATTCTTAATTCGAATATATGTGTCTATATGTTGTTTTTTCAGAATTTAAATATAACCACTAAACTTATATATTGCTCTATTCTTAAATATTGAGCTTCTCCTTTTTGGCTAGGATTACCTTGAAAGTATTACTTCAAGTAATATCTATCAGGATTTTTCATCTGATTTCTAATCAGCGTCTTACCTCGATTATATATATATATATATATATATATATATATATATATATATATATATATTGAAACGATATATCTATCCATCTATATATATATATATATTGAAACGTTATATATATATATTGAAACGATATATCTATCTATCTATCTCTCTCTCTATATATATTGAAACGTTATATATATATATTGAAACGATATATATATATATATATATATATATATATATATATATATATATATATATGAGAACAAGTAGTTAATAAAACATGTTAAAAACACTTTGAAAAAGAGTTAAAAACATATTTAATTTTAAAAAGGAAGCACAAAATAAGTGGATAGTCCTTAATCCGCGGAGTTTTATATATATATATATATATATATATATATATATATATATATATATATATATATATATATATATATATATATATATCAGAGAGGCGGTAGCACTCTCTATATAGGGATGGCCCGTACACGCCTATATACGCCTACAAAACAAAACTATCCAAATCTCAACTAAAATAAACTTATAAGTTTAAAAAAGCACATATTCTTACAGAGAAGTGTCTTACGAATCCAGCGAGTGTCAGAACGTCGGTTAAAATGTCAAAAGAGAGCAAAAAAAAAGGGTACAAAAATGGCCAATTGTTCTTCTTTCTTCTTTCTTCTTCTGCTTTCTTCTTTCTTTTGAGACGATGTATCTCGGTGTACGAACGGTCTCTGACAACAGTTCAAGCATCAATCGACTGCTCTTTACACGGATAAGTGCAGTGACCCATCGCTTTTTAGCTAACTCCATAATTAAATAAGATTACGTGTAATAACAAGTTTTAAACACTATATACCCAATGTAGACAGACCACTTCGAACACGGAACTTCTCTCAAAAGGGACAACTCCAAATAATACACCGGATGCTCACAGACGTTCCAGTTTGCCAGTGGCGTATATTTCTTGGACGCTGAATATTTGAGGTGAACGTTAAGGTTTTTTCTTTAAACAGTAACCCACCAGCGTTAATGAAACCACGAAATCTTTATCTCAGTTGATCAAAATTGTTATAAGAGTAACCTATCAGCAAGTACGACGTCAAAAAACAATGTTATAAAAACAAATAATTCTTCAGATTTTGGACTGTAAAATATGTACAAAATGTCAATGCTGTGACCAGGATTCGAACCTAACGTGGGGTCCTAACCTCTAGACGATCACCGCTAACACTGACGTCTGTCGCTCTTGGCAGAAAGACACATGACTACTGTCAAACTATTGAAAAATAAGGAGGAAACTTGAAATTCTCACGCATGCGCAAAAATACACTATAGCAACCATTGTTAAATGCAGCTGAATCTCTTCGCTCGCTAAGAAAAGTAGATCAGACCAGTTCTTCTAAGAACTCACCAAACGCCAAAGGAAATAAGTTAAATTAACAGCAAAAGAAACTGCAAGAAAGTCAAGAAAAATTTAATAGTGAAGGTATGAACATTTTAGAACTTTATAATACTCTAACTGTTTTATCAGAGAGGCGGTAGCACTCTCTATGTAATATAGAACCGATGGAGGACCAAGAGGCAACTCCTAAGGCCCAAAACCCAAAGACCTAAAACCCAGCAGGAAGCGACCTGCTACTAATGGAGGCGGCAATGAGCCGCCTCCTAAAAAAGACAATACTATCATGAATGTAAGTTTAAAAATAAGACTGTAAGTAAAAATACTAATTAACAAGAATAAAAAAGCATTGGAAATGTAAAAGGATATAGGGATGGTATGCCAAAAAGTATACAAACAAGATAGCTATGAATGGCTAGGCACATGGAAATAGAATTGCATCCAAAGTATAGCCCTATAGCTTTTTACAACTGTAATGATGGCACGGAATGAAGATTGGAGAAAAGCTATAGGGCTATACTTTGGATGCAATTCTATTTCCATGTGCCTAGCCATTCATAGCTATCTTGTTTGTATACTTTTTGGCATACCATCCCTATATCCTTTTGCATTTCCAATGCTTTTTTATTCTTGTATATATATATATATATATATATATATATATATATATATATATATATATATATATATATATTGAAACGATATATAAACGATAGAACGGTGTGAACATGGAGAGAAAAATGCACATTTATTAGTATAGAATTTTGTGATAGCGTGATTGAAATTGTCCCAAACAGACTCGGCGTATTCCAGCTGTCGCGACGTTCGTTTACGTCAAAGTTGTTAAAATACAAAATAAAACCAAAAAGAAAACAAAAATGATGTCGAATCAAATTATTGTTTCTGAAGGACGGAACTTGTCTGTTTTGCTTTCATTTCAACTGGCCAGAAAAATCTTAAAAAAAAAAAGAAAAAAAAAGCAACTTGGAACTTTCAAAGACAAAGCGCTAGGATGAACAGATTCGAGAGTTCATCTTCAATGCTTGTCACCTTTATTGATTCGCTCAAAAAACTTGCGTGACCAGAGTAAAAATGTTAACCTATTGAACTTACGAGGTGCCTTCGATAAGTTTCCAGACGTTTTTGTACATGCATTTTAAATTGTTGCAGTCACTTGCAGAGGAGCGGAAAAGAAAGTAATCAGTTCTGGTCTATGTGGGGGCAACCCTTCATATCGGACAATTGTTTTTTAAGTCAATTAGTTTGGTCGATGTGGGGGGAACCCTTCATATCAGACAATTGCTAATTTTGGACCCTGCCAGAGTGCCCCCTTGGGGGACCTGGTTTTTCTTCCTCGCATTAAAAAACAGCCTTGTACCTAATTTGATCAGTGGGGAAGCAAATAAATAAACAGTCACTTGGAAATTCAGTATGTTTTTTATATACATCTTATGAGATGATTGAACATCTTTTATTACTTCAGGTTCAAATGAACAGTTACAGCAGGAATTGGAATACACCCTACTAAAGCCTGATTACCACAGCTGATGAATTTCAAAAATTCAATGTTTTGAACTTGGAAAAAAATCTGTTTTAAACTTGGAAAAGAAATTATGTTTTAAATTTGAAAAATAAATTCTGTTTCAAACTTGAAAAAATCTGTTTTAAACTTGGAAAACTTGGTCACGAATAGGCTCCTATATAGTTGACTATTTTAAAAAACTGATTACATATAATGATAGAAGATGTATCGAGACACAGGAATGGGTATGTTTGATCTGGCAGAACGGTAGTTCATTAAAATTGTGGGGTCTGCGTTCGCACCTGGTCGACACAGTATGGAAATAAAAAATTTAAAAAGTAATAAAAAGACGTTTACAAGATTTTTTTGATATAGATTTACACAAAATACTTTTATAAGTATGTTTTAACTTAAATAGGGATGATATAATAAAATTGTGGGGTCTGCGTTCGCGCCTGGCCTCCATAGAAATATGGCACAAACTTTAATAAAGACTTTTCATATATATCTGCGTAAGTATACTTTGATAATTATGTTTCAGTTTGAAGAAATATTGTATAATAAAATTATGGGGTGTTCGTTCGCACCTGACCTCCATAGAATGGAAATATGTCACAAAGTTTAACAAGGTTTTTTAATATAGATCCACAGAATATTGTGATAAGTGTTTCAGTGTGAACAGGTATGGTATAATAAATTATGGGGTTTATCTATTTTATTTTTACTTTCATCATATTTTGCTTTGGTTTTGATACCCCCAAATTCGAAGCTATATCATTACAACCTTTCCTTTTCATAACCTATCATACTTTCATAAATCAGAGTTCATTTTCTGTAGGCTGTTTTTGAACCCAGTCAACAACGGGTACTTTTGCTAGTATATATATATATATATATATATATATATATATATATATATAGTAATTTATAAAATATATATGGCGATTAAGCTACACTGAATATTCTGCGTTTCATCCACTATAGGATTCATCAGGCTTATGCGCGAATTCTGTGGTTGTTTCTTGTTTTTATATATGTTGAGGATTTTTAGTTAGCCAATCAGCTTTCTAGTATCCACCGCGCCCCTTCCTATCAGCCAATGGGCATGCATTTTTTCGAACAAAGGATCTGTTTTAGAACTAGGTTAGTGGTTTAAGGTAGACGTTTTCCTTTTTCTTTTTTTTTCTTTTTTTTATATATAAATATACCTATGTGTACACACATACATGCACATATATATACATATATATATATATACATATATGTGTGGTCGTTTATGTATATTCATGTTTATTTATTTTATTTATTTGTTTGTTTTCTATTGTTATTGTTAGTTTTAAAGCTATTTTGTATCGCTATCCTAGAGTAAGTTTTATTTTGTGAACACAGTTGTTTGCTATTTCTCGTCTACAGTTTAATAGATTTTGGGGTTCTTTAAAGTACAGGATAGCAAAGTTTTCATGGAGGCATAATTTACATGGGTCGTCTAAATGTCTGCACGTGGTAGCTTGTCTTATTATTTTCCATTCGACTACCGGCGAATGTCCGCTTTCTTTGAGTTCCCAGTATTTATTCGCTAGTGTTGTTTTTATACGGTGTTTTTTTATTTTTGGGGAAGCAGGAACCCGGAAGGGAATTCCAAAGTCTAGCAGTCATATGGAAGAAACTGTTAGAGTAGATGGCTTTCTTACAGCTAAGAATCTCTACTGTGTAGGGGTGGGATTTTGCAGCTTGTCGGCTTTGTCGGGGGTATTTACGTCGCGGGGGGGGGGGCTTGTATTTCGCCGCCACGAAATTTCTTTAACCACCATTGTGCTGTACGTTCAGTACTGGTTCCTGGGCCAAACGCTTCATTGATATCGCGAGATGTTTCAGCGGCTTTTCGGCCTAGCTTGAATTAAAATAAGAAAATTGTGTGAATTTGCTTTTTTCCAATTTGTATTCAACATTCTGAAAATAAAGACATAGTTCTTTTAAAACAAGACGCTCTTTAAAATAATACATAAAGTAAAGGTAGTATAACAGAAAACTTTATTTGAAATCAAAACAAAATTCCGCAAAAACTTTCTTCTCAACCCAATATAAAGATCAAACAAAACTCGAATATTATTTTACATGTAATGCACACACAACATTACTTATTATTTTTTACAACAATAGTCGAGTGACATCTGCATTCGTGCAGGACATGCGTGAACAACTGTAACAGAGCGCGAACACGCATATAGTAGCAACAGTAGCAGCAGCAGCCAACGTATGCAAATGACCGTGCCGTGTATGAGGTGACGTACCAGCGAGGAAGAAGGAAAGAAAAAGATTATAAAAAAGAAAAATTTGGCCGAGAAAGACAAAAATATAGACGTGTTACACACTTAGCCAGAGAGCGACAGGAAGACGTGTCCTAAACATGACTGAAAAAATACAGAATACCACGTATTCAACACGACTGAGTCTTGTTTAGCACATTGGGGTGCGAGAAGACTTGAACAAAAGTAAACGCATTATTGCGGAAGTATCTGTAAATAAATGACTATTAATTCTACAGAAAAAAACGTAAAATTCTGTTCTTGTCTTTGTTTCCTCGCAACTGTTTGCATACAACGTGTGGGTCTCGAATCTTGACGTGTAACGATAACGTTACACATGTATCAATTACATTATACAGGTAACAAGTGCGGTACACATGTAACAAGTACGTTACACATGTAACGACTACGTTATACGTGTAACCACTACGTTACACATGTAACCACTACGTTACACATATAACAACTACTTAATACATGTAACGACTACGTTATACATGTAACGACTATGTTATACACGTAGCAACTACTTAACACATGTAAAAACTACGTTGTACATGTAATAAGTGCGTTAAACATGTAAGAACTACTTAACACATGAGCAACTACGTTACACATGTAACAAGTGCATTACACATCTAACAAGTGCGTTACACATGTAACAAGTGCGTTACACATTTAACAACTACGTTATACATGTAACCACTACTTTACACATGTAACCACTACGTTACACATGTAACAACTATTAACACATGTAACGACTACGTTATACATGTAACAACTATGTTTTACATGTAGCAACTACTTAACACATGTAGCGACTATGGGTCCTGGATATGACCTTAAACTATATCTGATGGTGAAGCCCCAGTTCATGGGCTTTGGGGAGTGTGGAGCCACCCTTTAATTACCATTGCTCCCAGGTCCACTCTGATCCGGAGTGGTAGTACCTGTTAGCGTCCCAACTATGGGTTAAAAAGAAACCGACTTGAAAACAACAAATATTCTATTAAAAAATTGTTCTTCAAAATCACTGGATTTGGCATTAAATAACCTGAAAAGGGTTGATATGCCGTAAAACAACCAACCAACCAACCAACCAAAACAAAAAAACGTAACGACTACGTTATACATGTAACGACTATATTACACATGTAACAACTACATTATATATGTAACTACTACGTTACACGTGCAACAACTGCGTTACACATGTAACGACTACGTTACAGCAACAGAGACAACGTTTTACTTTCTTTCTCTGGCTTTTATTTATATAGATGACAAACATGAAATTATTCACACTATTTCCATTTTTTCATGTCTTCTTTTCGTCGTTTGATGTTTTTAAAATGAACTGTTTGTTTCATTTTCATAAAACGTAACGTGATGCTCGTTCATTGATCAGTTTGTGTTGGGAAGTTTGTAATTTTCAGCAAACTTTCGCCCAAACAGATGATCCAGAGAAGAGATGACGTTGCAAGGCGCTAAATCCTCGATGACTGCTTTTTTAGTTAATTATAACACCAAAAAGTGACACGCCCGAGCGCATCGTTCAAACGTGTCCTCAAACAAACAAAAGTTAACCAATAAAAAAACAAAGCAAGAAAAACAAAAAACAAAAAAGATCTTTTAATGTTTTAATTAGTTTAAATGAGGATTATGTCATACATTATGTTTAGGACGCGGATTAAGTGTCGTTATTAATGCTATTATTTTGACATTGCCGTTCAGCTTTCATCGTTAGCATACCATCCAAAACATGCTGACAACAAGGATCCTACTTACTAAACAAGTACAATATACAGCTATACTACTACTACTACTAGTAGTAGTGGTAGTATATTGTACTACTACTAGTAGTGTAACGTGTCCGTTACGCTCGAACCGTGTCCGTTACAGTTCAAACCTTTCTGGGGCCACCACACCGTCGCATAGGAATAAACAAACAAACAAAAAATAAATTCGACAGCATTGTTTTAAGTTTTAGCAAAAGGCATTTATTACCGTTACTTTCCAAGCAATGCTTCTTGTTTATTTACTCTTACTTTATTTTATTATTCGTCTGTCATGAGATTAACAAAACCCTGTCGTCTAGACACTAGCTTAAAAGTCTCCCATCGCCACCAGGGGAGGGGCACACGTCCATCTCATTAGCCGCGTGTTTCTTTAATAATGATATTAAGAGGGCCTAGGAAATAAAGTCATGTCAATTGCTGACGTCATTGAATTTGGTCTCTTGAGTCTGGTCACGTGTCCAAAGAAACAAATGGAAGTAGATAACAACTAATGACAAAACCGAAAAATAGATAACTATTGGGGGGGGGGGTAGATTAAGAAGAGGAGCCAACAAACGAAAAAAAGGGGGCTAAAAAAAGTATATAATAACAAATAAATGTTACCAAAGGCAAGATAAGTTACTCTTCTACCTGCCTGGATAAGTTTTGTGTGATTTAACGGAATCTTAAGCTTTTATTCGGTTCGAAAAAAACTAGTGTAGAGTTGCTAAGATAAACAGGTAAAATTCAAAAAAATAAACAAAAATGCTGATAACAATCCACGCATGTCACAGTGACAATAATTGGGTGGATTCAGTATCTTGTTTATTTTGCTCGAATTTTGGGCCATTTTTTGAAGAAAGCGTGTTTTCGTCAGCCGTCACTTTTGGATACATGGCTTTAAAGAGAGAATTTTTTTGCCAAGTAAATATAGCAAAGTAAGTTTTTTTTTAAGTTTAATTATTAGTAAAATTGGAAATTTCACAACGATATTTTGAAAACGTATCATCGTATATATTAATTATCAAAGAAATCGTTAAATGAGTTTTTTTTTTTTGCTGCTGCTGCTGCTGCTGCTGCTGCTGCTGCTATTCTTTAACTGTATGTTTTTTAGTGTCAAAAGAAAAAAGCGTCAGGAAACAGTTGAAAAAAAAAATCCCCCCCCCCAAAAAAAATGAAAACAGAATTACAATGTTTGTAAAAAAAAACATGAATAGAAAAAAAATCAAATTTTTAATTAAATTATTGTTTAGGTTTTTGTGAAGCACAGGCCTAAAATACATTCCTCTGGAAAGGGCACTTTTAAAACAGGAGTAAAAGGAGCAGGTGCTTGGGCACACTTAGCACGCCCCACCTCTGCTTGTCCCTGTCATAGACTAATGTGTGTGTGTGTGCGTGTGTGTGCGTGTGTGTGCTTTTGATAGTACCTCTATGTGTATACCTTTCTTTTTTATCTGCACTTCTTTTTTTTTTGTTTACTTTATTTAATGCTAATCTCCTCTGTCTTTTCTTTCTCTTCCATTTTATCAAATGCTTTTTTTTTTTTTTTTTTTTGCGTTTGTTTTTATCGAGTGATTCCCCAGGCCCACTCCTCCTTCCAGCCGCTCAACTAGTAACCTTGGTAACAGGGCGATACCACCGGCATTTCAAATATCGTTCAATGCAACGATAATAGTTGCCGCTGTTGCAACCGTTTGCAGTCACCCCTCCCCCTCCTTCTCCTTCTCGCCTCCTCCTCCCTCGCATCATTATAAGCAGCACTCTTCTTTCTTTTTTTCTTTTTTTTTTTTTTTTGAAACATCCGGATTATCCACGATCGCTGCACAAAATTATTTTATATATCTTTTAAGTACTTCGGCATTTATCAACCCGCGATTTCTACAAAGTTATCCGGCTGTGCCCGGCAGATGACGGAAAGAACCGGAAACGGTTGACAAGTAGTTTTCTGGATAATCAGACATTTTTTTTTTTCGAATGTATTACTTAATGAATTTTAGCCGTCGTCGCCATTCTTAACATAGAGATGGGGGGGGGGTAAAATTAGGGGTTTTTTTTGTTTTTTGTTTTTTTTGTAATGAGGCTCGCCCGGTCGTTTCCGGCTATTCTCATCATTTGTCGGGTACACCCGAGTAACTTCATGAAAATCGTGGGGCGTTAAGTGCAGAAAGCACCATCTTTTATACCTGCTTTTTGCTATGTATTGGATTCCTTTTATCTTTGATACGACGGGGGCGCGTTCAAAACTCCATTAGTTACTTTAGTCGAAGAGTACAAATGAACTTATGGATCACCACTCAAATATAATGAGAAGGAATGGTTGTCAGTTGAAAGATCAAGAACATTACGAGAGGATTGGAGGTCATTAATGGAGGAAAGGAGAACCAAGTTCGAATACTTAAGGGGCGATTAATAACAGGGTTCTGTTGACCCTATATTTGAAAGCGACCAGGCTACAATCTTCAGAAAGAAGTCTCGTTGTAATGACGTTTCTGATTTTTTGGAAATGAGGATTGATCATTCGTATTATTTGGATTTATCGGACTACTGTTCTCATCTTGAATGCGATTTTCACAACGTTTTCGGTCGATGTAACCTCTGACCTTCTGCGTTATCGGTAGCCTCCGTTACTCTCCTAATTTGCCCCTCAGTCCTCATTTTTAATGAGTCATTTTTCTGACAAAGGGAGAAGAAAAAGCTGTATTCTAGGTTGGCAGTATTTTGCGTGAACAGTCGCCAGAGATGTCTGAAATTTTGTGTTTCTATGTCTATCCTTGTAGCCATGCCATTACTAAGGATGCTGGAGGTAAACGTTTTATCTGGGCTGACGTTAAACGCCTGATAATCAGGGACCCGAACCTTGGATAAATCACTAAGGAGGCCGTCCTATCAGCAGGTGTAAAGTACTGGGGCTGCTGTATTGCCATTTGGTGGGTCATGCAGTAACTTCTGGTGGGGCTTCTCGGTGCCATGCTAGTGGGTAATTGTTACGGCTTAAATTTATCATGTGCTACAAAAAATATATTTCTTCGTTTCTTTTTCTCTCTTGTATTTCCTCTTTGCCCTGCTCTAAGCAAATCTGTCGACCTATTCCACAAATCCTAAAACTCTAAACAAATTTCCAAACAAAAAAATACACGATTAAACCAAGATATCCAACTTCCAACGTAGACCTCCCCACTACCATGTCTCCTTCTCCAACATCAGGGGTCTATGTTCCAACCTTCCAAAGGTTGAAACCCAATTACAGGAGACTAAACCAGACCTATTATTCCTAAGCGAAACTGGCATTGGATCCACCATGTCCCCGGAAGCGTTTGAAATTAAAGGATACTCTAACTTAACATTTAAATCTGATCCCAAGATCGCTATGAGCATGGAATATGTGCGTACATTAAAGATGGATTTCCATGTGGTAGGGGCCTCCAGAGAAGACCCTAAATTACCCTATATGTGCTTCCGGATTGCACTTGCTCACACGACTGCGTTTATATTTGCCCTCTATCGACTCCACAATAGCGGAGTTACTATTTTTAAAAGCATATCTGAGAAAATTGACCACATCCTATCTGCGCATCCTTCAGCTAACATTCATGTCTGTGGAGACTTCAATGTCCACAATGTAGAATGGTTAACTCACTCAAACAAGATGAGGGAAGGTTCTGTCACGATTTCTTCATTGCTTATGATCTCACTCAGATTGTTTATATACCCACCCATGTACCCGATACTGACGGTCAGCATGCAAGTCTCCTAGATCTTTTCCTCACAACTTGCCCTCAGCTATGTTCATCTTCCGTTCTATCTCTACTGGGATCTTCTGATCACTCTATTGTATCAGTTAAAATAAAAACAAAATGTAATAAGTCCTCAGACGTACCTTTCCATCGTACAGTATATTGATACTCTATGGCTGACTGGGATAGCTTCCGTACATTTATATCAGATCTACCTCTGCGCTCCATGTTTAAAAAGGATATGTCCTCTATAATACCAAATCTGACGGAATTATTAATTGTAGGTATAGACCGTTTCCTTTCGTTAAAACTTGTTAATTTCCTGAGTGGGCGGGGGTCAAAATGTTTATACACTATGAGAATCGGCTATTCATTTTTCATGTACCGAGTTTTTCCAAGTAATTTAACCATTGCGTCAATGATCCTTGCGGACAATTCCAGTACGAATTTTAGGAGCCTTAAACCTATTTCAATATCTGTATTTATTACCAATTATTATTACTATGTATAGATATACATGAAGGAGGTTACATCGACCGAAATTTTGTGAAAATGACACTCAAGATGGGAACAGCAGTCCGAATATAAATAATAGGAATTATATTATATATATATATATATATATATATATATATATATATATATATATATATATATATATATATATATATA
>NC_136514.1:3104908-3119908 GCF_053919585.1 Euprymna scolopes
AATAACACATGTTAAAAGACATCTTGAAAAAGAGTTAAAAACATATTTAATTTTAAAAAAGGAAGCACAAGATAAGTGGATAGTCCTTAATCCGCGGAGTTTCGAAGAAATACTCTCCTTCTCATCAGAAGGCAGGAATTAGCAAAATGCAGGATCGGATTTTGCATATAAAAGTATTTAATGAAACTACAAGTAAGTCAAAGATCTTACTTTGTTAAAAAAAAAAAAGGTGAGGTAAGGGGAACAGGAGGCAAAAGAAAAATAATAAAAAGATTTCACATGAATGGATAGTCCGGTGAAGGGTAAAAATCCAAAAATGTTAAAATCCAAAACGGTCGAATTTAAAATTTCAATATATATATATATATATATATATATATATATATATATATATATATATATGATTGCAACGTCTTGTCAGACGAGTGCCACTCCCTCAGACACTGAAAGTTCATGAGTCCGAAACTGACATATAATCCTGCCGGCAAATTCACATGCTCAAGCAGACATGACACTAAAGACGGTCATTGATATTCATATATATATATATATATATATATATATATATACGCACGCACACATACATATATACACATATCACACACATATATACATGCATACATACACAATACACATTACGCACACATGCATATACATGCACACACATGCAAACATACACAAGACGGTCATTGGTATACACACATATAAATATATACATGCATACATACGTACATACATGTCTATAAGCATACGCTCATATATACCCATATACATACACAATGCATAATACACAGACATACATATACATACCCACATGCATGCATACACATATACACACATATACATCCACATATACACACACATATACAAATACATACATACATACATATACTTACACATATATATACATACACTTACCTTCATATACATACACATACATATATATGCATTCATATACATACACACATATACACATGCATATATATGCGTTCATACACATACACATACACACACACACACACACACACACACATATATATATATATATATATATATATAATAAAATTACCCATATGTAAAAGTATTTAACACAGCAGTCATGTTGTCTTACTATAATGTTGCAGCCAATCAGAAGTTTCCTTCTTAAGCAGTTATTTATCTTGTTCCAATCTGTCAACCAATCAAAAGGTACCCCAGGGTTCCGGCTCCTTGCAGTTCATTTGTGAACAGCTCTCAAGACACTGCGCAGGTTATCTAGTTCATTATTGCTTGGAAAGTGTTAAAACAAAGGATTTGACTCATGATATGCGCCGGGAAATCATAAGAAAGCATAGAGATGGAAAGGAGTACAGAAAAATAGATTCCAAACTAAATTCGGTAGTAAGTACTGCTGGGACTCTTGTAAGAAAGTGGAAAACAATGGATGGTAATACTAAAAATCACTTAAGAAATGGTCGGCCACGTAAATTAAATGATGTTACTGTTTGTTACATTGCTCGTTACATTGATTGTTACATTGCTTGTTACATTGCTCGTTACATTGCTTGTTACATTGCTCGTTACATTGCTTGTTACATTGCTTGTTACATTACTCGTTACATTGCTCGTTACATTGCTTGTTACATTGCTTGTTACATTGCTCGTTATATTGCCTGTTACATTGCTTGTTACATTGCTCGTTACATTGCTTGTTACATTGCCTGTAATCTGAAAAAAGAACCATTTCTGACTCGTTCAGAAATTCAGAAGGATTTGCAGGAAGCTGGTAGTGAGGTAAGCAAGGATACAATCAAGAGATACTTTGAATCGTACGCGCATAGATCACTGAGAAAGACTGGATTGTTGAGTCCTAGACATGTGAAAGATCGTTTGAAATTTGTTTATATGTGAATTGGATTCTGGAACAAATTTATTCGGTCAGATGAAACAAAAATCGAGCTTTTTGGAAGAAATATGCGCACCCATGTATGGATGAAAAAGGGCCCGCAATTTAAACCATCTAATGCCATTCCCACTTTAAAATTTAGAGACGAAGTGTGATGATTTGGGGTTGCTTTTCTATAAATAGAGTTGGAGAAATGGAAATTATAGAAGAAAAATGAATACAGCAAAATACACGAAGATTTTTTTCAACACATCCGTTCTAGAGTGCCGCTGATTTAGGATTGGGCCATGACTTTATCTTCCAGCAAGACAATGATCCCAAGCACAAGGCTAAACTAACTATTTAATGTTTTATAGATAATGGGATTAGTGTTCTGCAGTGGCCCAGTCAGTCATCCAACTTGAATCCCATCGTAAATATGTGGAAAATTTTGAAGTTAAGGATGCATGCAAGAGATCCCAAGAATATCAAATTATTGAAGGAACTTTGCGAAAAAGAATGGCTGAAACTACCAAGAAGTGATTGTAAGCAACTAATAGGCAGTTATGAAAAGCGTTTGGAGGTTGTAAGACAGAACAGGGGATACACAACTAAATATTAGTAAATGTGTTAAATACTTTTTCATATGAGTAATTTGATTTTTTGTTAATAACTATTTGTTAAATAAATATATTTTTATTTCCATTTTATTTTTTAAATAATATTTGTTCAGAGATTGAGTGTACATTTCATTCAGATTAACGTTGAATTTAACTTGATATTTTTTGCGAAATACGAAAAAAAAAAACAATGTACCAAATGCATATATATATATATATATATATATATATATATATATATATATATATATATATATATATATATTGTGAGTGCACCACAAACGAGGCACACAGCCACTTAGTCGTGAGGGGCTACCATTTGTATCAGATTTGCAGGGAATTCGGCAATAGGACAGAGGTTGGAGTTTAGTTGATAGTCCAAGACTTATTAGGATGGCGACTCTTTTTGTAATAGATATTGAAGGACAAAACAAAACGAAATTCATTTTTTAAATAGAAATTCTTAGTTCCCTGAAATAAAAGTGTTAACAAAAAAATATTTAAATCATTTTTCTTTTATATTTTATAGTTTTATATATTTACATATAAGCTAAATTATAAAATACTCGTAAAATATCTTTCCAGTTTTACAGCTAAAGATTGTTGGAGCTTTTTTTGTTTTCAGATAAACTTTGAACGTTTTCATTTGTTTGAATAATACTTAACTTAAAGTTGTGAACTCTTTTAGATGATGACTGTTTATATTTTACTTAATCCAACCAACATATGTGATATAATGACTAATTTATATATTATTTTTCTGGATTTTTTTTTTAAATGAATCGCGGACCCTTATCCTCATTTTATAGTTGCTGTCGTTTCACCACGTTTTGGCCAACTTATCCTCTAGCCTTCTTCAGACTCGATGATGGAAAACCAAAAAAGAATGAAATCTTGGATTTATAAGACCAAAAACTCCAACCTTCGATCCCTGGCGCATTGTTAAATCTCTACGGTTCCAGGTGAGCATTGTCTGAAGACAGCGGTTTCGATCCTACCCAAAGCAAGTTAGAGTGTTAGTTGGTCAAAAAACGTGGTGAGACGACAACAATTATGGAAGGCAGTAATTACTGAGGATACAGTTAAGAGACTCAGCATTCCTATCCCGTCGCGGTTAACCACCTGAAGAAGGCCACAGGAATAGTTTTTGCGGAAACGTGGTGAAACAACAACAACAACAACAACCAACCACAACAACAACAACAACAACAACAACCACAACAACAACAACAACCACAACAACAACCACAACAACAACCAACCAACCACAACCACAACAACAACAACCACAACAACAACCACAACAACAACAACCACAACAACAACAACAACAACAACAACAACCACCACAACAACAACAACAACCACAACAACAACAAAAACCACAACAACAACCACAACAACAACAACAACAACAACAACCACAACAACAACCACAACAACAACCAGGTGACATTTATATTGCGTGCAGAACTGGCGGGTGTATATTCGTGTCTCTTTGATGTATCTAAAATGTACCTGTTCATCAATGTTCGTATCGTTTAGAGGATGTATGTATGTTCACCGAGCGCGGTTGGGTGAGCGTTTACACATATAAAATTGGACACTTCACAACCGGACAATAAGACGAATACGATTTCCTATGGGGATACCAGCAAAAGACATATACCTTTTTCTGAGTCGCCTATTTGACGTATCATTCTTTAATTTTTTCATCCTGCCAAACTCTCCTCCGAAGGGAAAACACAAAGACATGAATTATAACAAGAAGGAATAACTTCATATTTGTATTTTTTCGGATATTACAATTGTTTCGACATAAACCAGACAATTTTAAATTTTATATCATTAAAAAATTTTCGTAGTTACGACTCATGAGATATGTTTGAAAAAAAAATACAAAGTCTGTACGTATCTTGACACATTTTTATTCTGTTAAAATTACAACGGGCAGTATGGTCCGAGGTTCGAATCCTAGAACAGTTAAGCTACATGTGTTCATATGTAACTGTTATAGTGGTGGCGGGTGTCTATTTAAATAGACATTCCGACAAGTTATTTGCGGGCGTCGCTTCCATGCCGGCTGTCAACACGACGCTTCTAGGTTCAATCCTTGGCTTGGGAGAGATGCTAGTCTAGCGACACTGATGAGTTGTGATACAACGAAACATGACTGTATGTCGATGACTACAAATATATTTTAAGCCCCCCCCCTCTTTGGGTAGAGCACTGTCGTAAATAATTTCACCCGCTACTTAATTGGCTGAAAAATGCGAAGCTCGTTGTTTGTTTGTTTACAAATAGGCGATTTGAGCACTATAAAAGTGGTGGCGGGTGTCTATTTAAATAGACATTCCGACAAGTTATTTACGGGCGTCGCTTCCATGGTCGAGTGGGAGAACTGCCGACTGTCAACACGACGGTTCTAGGTTCAATCTTTGGCTTGGGAGAGATTCTAGTCTAGCAGCACTGATGAGTTGTGATACAACGAAACAGGACTGTATGTCGATGACTACAAATATATATATATATATATATATATATATATATATATATATATTAGTACTCCCAGGCGTCATCGAGTCACCTAAGCAAGGAGATGGATTTTATAAAAATGTAAATGCAGTAAGAAGCAGCCCTTGAAATAAATTATTATATATATTTTATATAAAAAAGCAAGTAATCTATGAACACGCGTAGCTTGACTGTTCTAGGATTCGAACCTCGGACCATATGTGCTATAATCGAGTGAGTTAACCGTCACGCCACAAGGTTCTAGATGACTGTGCGGGTTACTTTCTATCGCTTTTAAACTTATGTCGAGTTTTTGTTGATTTTTTTTCAACCGATAATGAAGATCTCGGAAATATTTTTTCTTACAAGATCATATTACATATTATTTATTTATTTATTTATTATTTTACTTATTAAACAGTAATCTCTCAACACGTATATATATATATATATATATATATATATATATATATATATATATATATATATATATTAGCAGCAAGTCATTATTCAAGGACAGCTTGAACACCATAGAGTTTTCTTTTTGCCAATTTTGTTGAATAACATTTCAATTCGCCAAGCAGTCATTTTTATTTCAACTGGCATGTTGTACATTGTGGCGCCCAATAGACAACGATCGAATGTACCGATTGAAAGCGCTTGAGAAAAATATGGCCGGACAACAACTATTAGACGCCATAATATACAACATGTCAACCGAAAGAAAGAAAGAAGCCAGCTTGGCGAATTGAAAAGTTATCCAACAAAATCGGAAAACGAACTCCATCGTGTTAAATTATACGTGCTTGAATATATATATATATATATATATATATATATATATATATATATATATATATATATATATATACACGCACACAGTACTGTTTCGCAGCTCATCCGTGGGGCTAGACAAGCAACTACCTCAAGCCAGGATCGAAACCCGATCGCCCAAACGACAGTCGGAGCTTCTAACCGTTGTGCTATACGGCTGCTGCTATGGAGGTAATGAATTAACAATGTTTTGACATTGTCCAAAGTACCTAAGCTCAATTGCATTGCTTCATATGCTAATGGTAATTTGTATATCGCTTCCCAAATGCTCAACTTAAGATAGGGAGCATAATATATATATATATATATATATATATATATACATATATATATATATATATATATATATATATACATATATATATATATATAACTACTTCATTTACTCACATAAATTTAATATACGAAAGTATAGATTTATGCGTAAACTTTAAGTATTTACTTCAAAAGTGCTCAATACGTAGGTAGAGCTAGTTAGTAATTTATAAAATATATATGGTGATTAAGCTACACTGAATATTCTGCGTTTCATCCACTATAGGATTCGTAAGCCTGACGAATCCTATAGTGGATGAAACGCAGAATATTCAGTGTAGCTTAATCGCCATATATATTTTATAAATTACTATATATATATGTGTGTGTGTGTGTGTGTGTGTGTGTGTGTGTGTGTGTGTGTGTGTGTGTGTGTGTGTGTGTGTAGATATATATATAGATAGATTTTTAATATGGGATTATGCAGAATTATTTCAACAATTACATCACAGCTTACATAAACCATGAATGACTCAGATCGGAAATCTTAGATTCGTATTTCATCCTACATTAAGGCAACTCAAAATTGAAACAGGAGTTACTTGTATGCGGTATGAGTACCCTGCTAGCTGAGCAAACAAACCACTTACGAGAAAGTCCATAGACTAACACAGATCCAGCAAACGACGGCGATGTCCGATTGTGGAACATACCTACTTCTTCTCATCCAACTACTAATAAACAAGACCAGTAGGATTTTACACCCGTTAGGACGATGTTACCCAACAAACTAACCAAGCGGGCAAATTAATTGGATTTTCTTGAATATGCAATCATAGTTTTATTCCTAGTCCTCAGCTTACAAAATAAAATATAAAAAAGTCAAACCGGAAGTACTGGACTCGAGTTTCGCTCTCCCCAAGACTCGTCGTGGTGGCGCAAGTAGCAGAATACTCACCTCACATGAAAATGGTTCCGAATCTTGAGTTTATATATGTTCTACTGATGAGTCCAGAGCTCTCTTTCATGGCTTGTGCTTGATTGTGGATATATATATATATATATATATATATATATATATATATATATATATATATATATATATATATATATATATATATATATAATTATAAAAAAGTGAACCATATCGTAAATTCAATCAACTGAAAAATGGAAACCGGGGTGAGGAAAAGAAAAAAATATATATATATAATGGGGCAAGTTATATGTACAATTAAATAAAATAAATAAGTCGATTAAAAAACGATCGTTAAAATATACCCAAAGCGCTTTTCGTTCAGACAAACATTTTCAAGGGTCATAAGTCTGAAAATTATTATTTTTTAGAATATTTGGTAGTGATATGGAATACGAGCGGAGAGGTTAAGAAAAAAAAAAAAAAAAAAAAAACCTGACTACCCAAATAATTCTAACTGAAGCCGGAGGTTTCTCTGCTTGCACAAAGTAGGGGGGTTAGCAATGATGGCAAGTGCTTCGAGGACAGACAGGTGGAACTTTGTGCGTCCTCGGTGCAAAACAGAAAAACACTCCGGAGAGAAAACAAGACCGCATTCCTTTTTATCGACCAAGTGTTGGCCGATGGACGATTCTATCAGTTGAGATTTTCTGGTAGTAGGTTGATGATCCCGGATGAAACGGGGAACATGTTGGGCGATTCTGACCTGAAGACGCTGGGTCGTCTTGCCTATATAGACGGCACCACACCGACATTGAAATTTATAAATAATATTACTAGTTTGGGAGATAGGCAAGACATCCTTACGAAATGAGGGAAAGGTTTCCATTTTTCAGTTGACTGAATTTACGATATGGTTCACTTTTTTATAATTATTCTAAAATTTTGCCAATCGAATAAAGATATATATATATATATATATATATATATATATATATATATATATATATATATATATATATATGACTACTTAATTTAATCACATAAATTAATATACGAAAATAAAATTTTATGCATAAACTTTAAGTATTTACATCAACAGTGCTATAGGTAGACATAGGTAGAGGTAGATAGTAAGTTATAAAAATATATATGACAATTAAGCTACACAGAATATTCCGCGTTTCATATACGCTAGGATTCGTCTGGCTTATGCCAAACAAGGCACAGTACCACTTTGATGTAGGGGCTACTATCGAGGTCATAAGTTGCAGGGGTATTATGAAAGGGAGATGAGTAACAAGATGTCTGTACATATTACACTTGAACTTCTGCATGTCAGTACAGTTGGGAAAGCAGAATCCCGGAATGGAGTTCCAAAGTCTAGCAGTTCTGGGGAAGAAACTATTGGAGTAGAAAGCTTTCTTACACCTAGGGATCTCTACTGTGTGGGGGTGGGATTTAGATGCCTGTTGGGTTTGTCGAGGGTGTTTACGTTGTGGGGGCACAAGTGCTTGCAGTTCTTCAGAGCATTTACCATTAAAATACTTGTAGAACAGACAGAGGGATGCAACATTTTGTCGATGGGATAGAGGTTGAAGCTTAGATGCCAGTTCAGGGCCTATCAGATTTGTGACTCTCTTTTGAACCCTGTCCAGGAGTGAGAGACAAGTAGCAGATGCACCAGCCCAAATATGACAGCAGTACTCCATACATGGGCGAATGGTGGCCTTATAGAGGTACAGGATACTTTCAGGCGTAAGTAACTTTCTAGCACGGCAATTCTCTCAATGCATTTATTCCAGTTCATGTTCCTTGTAAACGTTAGGCCTAGGAGTTTAAAGGAAGTATTTTCGAGTAATGTGTTCTTGGCAATTGCTATTGGTGGTAGAGAAGGTTTCTTGTAGAAGGAAACAAGCTTAGTCTTGGCAGTATTGAATGTGACCATCCATTTTTGTCCCCATTTCACTACAGATTGGAGGTCGTTCTTTAGTGTTTCTGCCATTTCCTTAGATATGTGTTCATTTGTTTTCCCCTCGTGCCTTTTAAAGAAAGTGGAGTCATCAGAAAATTCTTAAATCGAATATATGTCTCTATATGTTGTTTTTTCAGAATTTAAAATTTAACCACGAAGCTTAAAATTTAACCACGAAGGTTATATATATATATATATATATATATATATATATATATATATATATATATATATATATATATATATATAAGCTTCGTGGTTAAATTTTAAATTCTGAAAAACAACATATAGAGACATATATTCGATTTAAGAATTTATTGTTTGACAAAAAGAATATATAGAAGGAGTTATTTTAATTTCCTTAATCCATGGATTTTCAACAATGGCTCAGAGGAAATGAAATGCAGTTAGCAAAATGTTCAGCTGCGAATGGACGCTATTTTGCTTTTCAGCAGAATTATTGAAAATAGTTTTTTGAGTGGTTGTGGATAATTATATGGAAAAAATTATATGAAAAGAGAAGTTGATACAACCTGGGTAATCCATTATCGGAAGGAATCCAATGTCGTTCGGGGTTATAAATCCTAATGGGCAGAAAAGTATACCTGGCAGCCTTATTCGTTGTTGTGTTGATTCTGAGTTGTTTGCTGTAGTCCAAATGTTTTCTCGGTGTTGACACAGTGTATCCGAAATTGGGTGGATATACCATTCCATTGTAATTATCCCCGTGAGTAATAGAAATTGAGCATTGAGTTAAGTGTGCAATAGACCTCGAAATCAATAGTGTAGTTATCAAAATAGCAAAGATAGCAAAATAATCCTGGAGATGATATTCAGAACGGTGCGTTGGAACGGCTTTTTTTTCTTTTTTTTACACAGTGATCACCACTTATCAAGGCCCGGAAGCCACTCAGGGATAAGGGTTATTGCAAGTACATAACGTTAGTGTGGGGATTTGATGAAGTGTTTACTTAAGGGGCGGTTCATTAGGAATTTGTTAACATTGGACTTGAAGACATCCAAGTTGTAGTCCGGGGGGAAGCAGGCAAACGGAACAGAGTTCCACAGGCGTGCAGTTCTAAGAAAGAAGCTTTGTTCATGGAATCCACGTTTTGATTTAGGCACAGATATATAGTGGGGGAAATTTTTCACAGTGGATTCAGCTAGACGGGTGAAAGATTGGCGAGAGGGGACCAGAGATTAGAGTTCAGACGAGCACCTGCCATGGAAATAACGATAAAACAAGGATAGGCTCGCAACGTCTCTTCTGTGGGAGAGAGGTTGCAGTGTAGAGAAAAGGGCATCCCCCACTAAGCCACGAAGTCTATTTTGTACTCTGTCAAGGCAGGATAGGCTGTTTTTAGCAGCTCCTGCCCAGATATGGCAACAGTATTCCATCCTTGGACGTACTTGGCTTTTATATAGATAGATAATTGCATCAGTCTCTGTAGAAAGATAGTTCGTTTTATTGTTTATAGTGGATGAGGGAAGCCTTGGACTCCTTCTGATAATGGATCACTCAGATTGTTATCATATACGAAAAATTCTGCGTATTAATTAATATAAAATTTCACCTATTTATTCATGTAAAATTTTACATATGAATTCATGTAAAATTTTACAAATATATTAATGTAAAATTTTACATATAAATTAAAGTAAAATTTTATATATTAATGATTCTAAAATCTTACATATAATTTAATGTAAAATTTTACAAATTTATTAATATAAAATTTTGGATATTAATCAATGTATAACTTTACATATTAATCAATTTAAAATTTTACATATTAATATATGAAAAATGGAAAAAAAATATTAATACATGAAAAATTTTTACATATTTATTATATAAAATTTTGCATATAAATTAATGTAAAATTTTATATGTTAATTAATGCAGAATTTTAAATATTAATTAACCTAAAATTTTACATATGAATGAATGTAAAATTTTACATATTTATTAATAATGGATTTTACAAATTGATTAATATAAAATTTTACATGTAAATTTTTTATTGATAAATATGTAAAATTTTACATTATTTCATATGTAAAATATTACATTAATGAATCTGTAAAATTTTCATTAATTAATATGAAAAATTTTACAGTAATTATTATGAAAAAATTTTATATTTATAAATATGAAAAATTTTACATTAATAAATATGTAAAACTTTACATTAAATTATGTTTAAGATTTTATATTAATTAATATGTAAAGGATTTTTATTAATATATAAAATTTGTATTAATAATTATGTAAAATTTTATATTACTCTATATGTAAAATTTTAAATTAATTAATATTTAAAATTTCATATTATTTTATATGTAACATTTTATATATTACATATGTAAAATTTTACATTAGTTAATATGTAATATTTTAGATCAATTTATATGCAAAGTTTTTATTTATAAATACATAAAATTTTACATTAATTAATATGTTAAATATGACATTAATTAATATGTAAAATTTTACATTAATTTATATGTAACATTTTACCATTATTAATATGTAAATTTTTATATTAATAAATATATTAAATTTTACAATAATATGCATGTAAAATGTGACGTTAATTTATATATAAACTTTTACATTAATTAATATGTCATTTTTTATTAATAATATGTACAATTTTACATTATTTATTTTGTACAATTTTACATTAATTTATATGTGAAATTTTATATTAAATAATATTTAGAATTTTATATAATGAAATATGTAAAATCTTACATTAATAAATATGTAAAATCTTACATCAATAAATATGTAAAATCTTACATATTTATTGATGTAAAATTTTATATTCATTAGCATGTAAAATTTTACATCAGGTTATATATAAAATGTTTTATTAATTAATATGTACATTTTTACATTAATTAATTTGTAAAATCGTTTATTAATGAACATGGAAAACTTTAAATTAATTCATATGTAAAATGTTATATTAATTAATATGTAAAATTTTGCATAATTAACATGTAAAATTTTACATGAATTAATATGCAAAATTTTTTAATAATAAATATGTAAAAGTTTACGTTAATAAATATGTAACATTTTACATGTATTAATATGTAAACTTTTAAATTGATTAACATGTAAAATTTGACATTAATTTATATGTAAATTTTTTAATTGATTAATATGTAAAATTTTACATTAATTAATATTAAAAATTTTATATTAATAATTATATAAAACTACATTAATTTGTATGTAACGTTTTACAATCATTAATATATAAAATCTTACATTAATTAATATGTAAAATTTTACATTAATATATTTGTAAAAGTTTATTAATATGTAAAATTTTACATAATAATTCATATAAAATTTTATATATTAATTAATATAAAATTTTACATAATAATTCATATAAAATTTTACATATTAATTCATATAAAATTTTACATTTATAATCAAGTTATTTTATTTATGAAAAATTTTGCATATTTATTAATTAATGCATTACAGCTAAACGATTTTATAATTTTACATCATGACCCAAACAAACAGCATCCTCTAAGCTATGATTTGTTTTGAATAATTAAAAAAAAACAAAGAAAAACAAGTCAAGAAACATTTGTTATCAAAGTTTTGTATTTTAATCATAAAATTTTACGTATATATATATATATATATATATATATATATATATATGTATATATGTGTGTGTGTGTGTGTGTGTGTGTGTGTGTGTGTGTGTGTGTGTGTGTGTGTGTGTGTGTGTGTGTGTGTGTGTGTGTGTGTGTGTGTGTAGAGAGTAAAGAAGAAAGAGAGAAAAAGAAAAGGAAAGAGTGAACGACAGGGATGTAGATAAAGAGAAATCGAAATAGAAATAGAGGGAAAAGAAAGGGAGGAAATGAAAAAAAAAATTTAATAAAAGGTTAAGATATTCTAAACGAAATTAAACGCAAAGAAAAATAAGAAATGAATAAATAAATTAAAATCAGATTAAAATATGAAATTGATTTATTAAACATTGTGTACAAAGTGAAGCAACAGTTGCTGGATTTGGAAACTCTGTTGGACATTAGTAATAAAATAAAAGAAATGACGTGTACTAAGAAAACCAAAGAAATAAAATGAAGTGAAAAAATAATAATAATTGAAAACAACAATAAAACACAAAAGAAAATGGAAAAATACGAGGTGCGTTCAATAAGTTTCCAGACTTTTTTGTACAGGCATTTAAAATTCTCGTAGATATTTAATTTGTAATTGCTAAACAGCTTATGATACGACTGACCAATTTTTATGGTTTCAGGTTCAAATGTACAGCCTCAGACGGAATTGGAATACTGTCTACTAAAGTCTGATTGTTATAGCCAGTGAATTCCCAAAGTCCACCTGGACGTGAGAACTATTTAGAAGAACGATGTGCACTAAAATTCTCTTTTAAACTTGGAAATAATACAGAAACGTATGGAATGTTGCTTTTGAACCATTTTGTCTGAATCGAGCATCAGTTTTTGAAAGGCATATGGGATTCAAGGAAGGCAAGTAGTTCGTGAGGGATGATGAGAGGTATAGGAAGTGTAAGGATTTCAGAACATCAGAATTGATTGGCCAAATAAAGAATTTCATGGATAAGGACTATTGTGTGTCTATAGAGACAATATTTGATATCAGTGTGGGAACTGTGCACATAATTAATCGCAAGGAACTGAAGATGTGGGAGATTTGCGCAAATACACCAGTCTATAACTCCATTCTTGTCACAGACGTTTTGACCAAGATGGGCATCAAGACAGTTCCTCACCCTCCCTATAGTCCAGACCTTGCTCCCTGTGACTTTTGGTTATTCCCTAAGTTCAAGGAAAACCTTAGAGGTTGTCGTCATGAGACAATTGAGGAGATGAAAGAGGCTGTGACACAAGGGTCATTAACGCACTCACACAAGAGGTCTTCCAGAAGTTGTTAGAACAGTACAAAAAGTGCATTGCAACCGGAGGAGATTACTTCGGGGGGGACTAGAGTTTCATGTGTGTACTACCAATAAAAATGGCCACACAAAAAACAGTCTGGAAACTTATTAAAGGCATCTCATAGAAAGAAATTAGAAAATTACTAAGAAAAAAAAATTTTAAAATGAAAGAAAAATCAGACGGAAAAATGCGAAAATATGAAAATGATACGAAATTAGAAATCGAAAGCAAAAAATTGAAATGAACACAACGAAAATAGAAAACACTCGACTATCTACAACCATTATATATTATTTTTCCCACCTTGTACCTTAATCTGGCCGTAGATTCCATGAACAAGTCCTGTAGGTATTTAAATACTCTCTAAGTAGACTTTCAGGTTCTTTACAGTAGGCATTCAAGTTTTTTTTTTCCTATATGTATGTGTGTGTAAGACAATCGACTTTACATTGTCAATGAAGTGATTGTATCCTTTCAATATTAAAATGTGCAAAAAATAAATGTCTGTTACTTTGTTTAAAATATACATCCAAACATTTATAATGATCTGTTTATTAGTTTAGAAGAATTTGTTGATTTGAACATAATAAAGATTAATAGAAAAATTAGAAAAAGTATTATTAACAGGCTTCGAAACCTAACAGGTGATACACTTTGCTCTTCTCTGCAAGCCTGTCTCTGCTCTATCGTTATTTTCATGGCAAGTGCTCATCTAAATCCAATCCCACCTTACCAAACTTTCACAAAAAACACCCGACTAGCTACAACCACTATCAACAAATTTCCCCCACTCTCTAACTGTACATAACTTTAAATGAACAAAACTTCTTTCCCAGAATTTCCCACCTGTGGAATACGGTTCCACTGGCCTGCTTCCCGGTTGAATACAACATGGCAGCCTTCAAATCCAACGTAAACAAGTTCTTGTTAAGCCGTCCTCAAAGATAATTAAATTCTATCCAATTTACACTATCAACGATTCTTAGACCACCACCATTAATTAAGCCTTATCCCCGAGTGGCATTCGGGCCTTGATAATTGGTGACTCGAAGTAAAAAAG
>NC_136514.1:3124908-3149908 GCF_053919585.1 Euprymna scolopes
CCCCAAACAAGGCACAGTACCACTTTGAAGTAGTGGGCTATTATCGGGGACATAAATTGCAGGGATATTATGAAGGGAGTTGAGCAGCAAGGTGTCTGTTCACATTACATTTGAACTTTTGCGTGTTAGCATAACTGGGAAAACCGAATCCCGGAAGGGCTTTACAAGGTCTAGCAGTTCTAGGGAAGAAACTATTAGAGTAGGCGGCTTTCTTACACATAGGGATCTCTACTGTAAAGGGGTGGGATTTAGCTGCTTGTCAGGTTTGTTGGACGTATTTACGTCGATGGGGGTACAAATACTCGTAGTTCATCAAAGCATTCACCATTAAAATGCTTGTAGAACAGGCAGAGGGATGCAACATTTCGTCGATGGGCAGGAGCTGAAGATTAGATGACAGTTCAAGACCTATCAGGTTGACGACTCTCTATTGAACCCTGTCCAGGAGCATTTTAATGAAATGTGTTCTGATGAACTCGTTGCATTTGTGCCCCCTCGACATATATATATCCCTAACAAACCCGTTTAGAAATAAAATTTCACCCCTTCACTGTTGAGGTTTCTAAATGTCTGGGGTATTGCTACTCTAATAGCTTCTTCCCTCAGACAGCTAGATTATGGAATTCGCACCCTATTAACCGCTTCCTTGACGGTACTGACATGCAGAAGTTAAAATATAATGTAAGCTAACATCTTGCTCATCTCCTCTAAAAATAGCCCCAAATAATTGACCCTTACGTCCAAGTGGCAATATACCTTGCTTGGGATGAACGTGAGTAAAATAGAAAAATGTATATATACATATATACATATATACATATATATATTATTCTTCCCGTTTATACAAGAAATGATATTATTTTTTCGTTACAATATACATAAAAGGTAATATATATATATATATATATATATATATATATATATATACACACACACATATATATATACGCGTGTGCGTGTGTACATATTCTTGTTCCATAAAGAGATGTAATACCACCTCAGTTGACGATATATATGTGTGTGTCTGTGTACACACACACACACACACACACACACACACACATATATATATATATATATATATATATATATATATATATATATATATGTCTCTCTCTCTATATATATATATGTCTCTCTCTCTTTCTCTCTCTCCCTCTCTCTCTCTCTCTCTCTCTATATATATATATATATATATATATATATATATATATATATATATATATATATATACACACTTCAGAATAAAATTATCCAACAATCAGTTGGTACGGAAACCTGTGATTATAAGATTTACAAGATATTACTGGCAGTAATATTCTATAAGTATTATCCCACTTGTAAACTCTTATGACTATTTGCTAATATTTTCTCATCTAAGGACATGGTAGATATCGAAATCCTATAGGATAAGGAGTTAAAATATTTCTAATGTATTCTTTGCTTATATGGAATAATAAAAATCTTTGATGTGAAACTCAAACATTTCACGTCATAAATTTTTAAATTTATTGTATGACTAAAATTTGATATGTGTGTGTGTGTGTGTGTGTGTGTGTGTATGTGTGTGTGTGTGACAGGTGCTGTCAAGAAAACTGTGCATGTGAACATACTAAAAGAAATAAACAGTAAGATTGTCAACATCTTGTAATGATGAATATTGACTTCTGTCATTTATTTGTATTCTGTAGTTACACTGAACTGTATAAAGGATTGGTAACAAAACGTAAAATATAATAGAATAAAACAGATTTCCACACACATAAACAGCAAGAGGCACAACGTCTTGAAATAAGGAATACAGACTTTTTGTTGTATATATATATATATATATATATATATATATATATATATATATATATATATATATATATATAGCTCTAGGTTTTATAACCCTAACACCAACATGAAAATGAATAAAGTCACCGATAAATAAGTAAATAAACAAATACTAAAATTAATAAACTAACAAATTCACACCCAATTCAACCCTGTTCTCCGTGAATCTTCACACTCAGAAAAAAAAAAAAAAAAATAAGCCTTCTTTTGCTGAGAATTAATTTTCGCTCTTCATTTTGAATTCCGTTTTCGGAAATAAGGGTTGTTGCCTGATGAGGTCTCTAGTTGGTAAATACTGGTAGACCGAAACATGCTCATGACTGTGTAGCAACAAACTACCGCTTATGTAAAGACAAATATTTATATATATATATATATATATATATATATATATATATATATATATATGTGTGTGTGTGTATATATATATGTATATATATACATACATATATATGTATATATATATATATATATATATATATATATATATATATATATATATATATTCATCCACTGATGTCTGTATTACATCTGTTTATGGTAAAAAGAAAATGAATGCTCGCAAAATAAATAATTTTGCGTAAATTTTGCCTCATTCACGATTTTGCACATTTCAGTAAGATTGTATACGGATACAGATTAAGGATCTAATTGTGGGCAAAGGTATGTGCCCAACCAATTTCTCCAATTTGGCTAAATTATCAATTTGCATTCAGCTCACAAAAACCGCAACACCGACAGCGTAATAGAGGTCGGTATACCGCGAAACATAGTAACAAACCGAAGCCGCTTAAGATTCCGATAAATAAATACGCATATGTTCATTCATTCAGCGTGAGAAAGGAAGGAATTTTACCCCGGAACGTGATAAAAGTGATGCTTACGAAAGGAAGAAGAGTTCGCTCGTCAGTAAAAGTAAGATTAATACACAAATGTACTCATGAAAATAATGCAGTCAAATTGACTTAATTGGTGAAAATCTTAATACATTTTTTTTTATCCAAAACATCCGCTCTTTTAGACGTCTCATGTCTGCTTCATTTGTTTTGAAGAAATTGTAAAAAAAGAAACGTAACTTATTGCCGATAATTTGTTGTTTTGTTTTTTTGTTGTTGTTTAATATAAAGACAAGAATCTAAAAAAAAAATCACCATGTAAATTAATTTCATTGCATTGTTTAAGGTACATCTGTATTTTCATGACATCTTTTATCAAAGACATGCTCCCTCTCCCTCTCTCTTTCTCTCTCTCTGTTTTCTCTCTCTCTTCTTACACACACACACACACACACACACACATTAATTAAGGCCATGTATATGGCTAACCGATTAGAACCAATATTTTTCAAAAGTGCTCAATACGTGCGTAGAGCTTATAAATAAAATTATATAAACTTTGTCAAATCCTTCCAATGTTTATATAATTTATATTATTTACATACGCGTATATATGTGTGTATATATATATATTTGTGTGTGTGTATTTATCTATCTCTCTATCTATTTATCAATCTATCCACCTATATATATATATATATATATATATATATATATATAAATATATATATATATATATATCAAATTTTAGTCATTCAATAAATTTACAAATTTATGACGTGAAATGGTTAAATTTCAAATCCAAATATTTTTAGTATTCTATGTAATATATATATATATATATATATATATATATATATATATATATATATATATTAGTGTATGCATATATTCTTTCATTGTTTCAAAAATGTTTTCTCAGTTGTTATTCTGAAAATGTTATTTGCTTTGCACATCGAAAGACAAATCAGTCCTTTTTTCATGCGAAATTTATCTGAAACGTCTGAATCCTTGCATGCTCAGTATCCTTGCAATTACGGATGGAAATTATCACATTGAAGTAGTAAGGGAAGAGCTGAGGTCATCATTTTGTTGTAAATAAATAGATAAATAAATAAATAAATAGATAAATAAATAAATAGATTAATAAATAAATAAATAGATTAATAAATAAATAAATACATTAATAACTAAATAAATAAATAAATAAATAGATAGATAAATAAATAAATAGATACCAACCATAACAAAGAGATGCTACCGTCCCTCATCTGTATTTAAAACGACCTTATGTCACGTTTATTGGCCATCGCGAAAAAAAAAAGACGATTAAGAAATATATAATCAACAAACGAATGTGCGTCTTCATTCCTGCCAAACAATAGTAGTCAACACTAAACACCATTTTTTTCTTTTATTATTTATTAAATACACAAAAATAACGAGACAGAATGCGCATGTTAAAGCCGAAAAACAAAAAACAACGAACAAATAAAATAGGATGTACATTAAAAATTTTACAAACACGCAGAGAAGCACATTTATTACACGAACGCGCACTTGTTTTTAATCTCAGTTAATATTTTATATAACTCGATTAATCTGAACACAATGAAGTGTTTACTATTGTTTCGCGGTGGAAATTAATTACACGCTATATAGTAGTAACAATAGTATCGTTGTCACGCCAAAGCACCAACACACGCTTGTGGTTTGAAAAACAAAACAAAAAAAAATGAAAATAACTCAATGTAGTTGTCGGTTTATTTAAGAATGCCGTAGTGCAGCTGCGAGTGCGTGTGTCTCTTTAGTGTAGGCTATAGTTGTGGGCACTGCACTATTAGTTGTAATATATACACGAGCATCTGGAAAAATCAAAAACACGCACACACACACACGCGCACACACACACACACACGCACACGCGCGCGCACTCACACACATCACACACATACGAGGAAAAGAAATTAAGACTGTAATTTTAAAATTTATAGTGAAAATTTATTGTTTGACAGAATGCTGCAAAATAAATTTTATTAAGAAATACTTAATCCACGGAGTTTCAAATAATGTTATTCTTCTCTTCAGAGGAAAGAAAGACATTATCAAATGATTATTATTATTATTATTATTATTATTATTATTATTATTATTGTTATTATTATTGTTATTTATTATTATTATTATTATTGTTGTTGTTATTATTATTGTTATTTATTATTATTGTTATTATTATTATTATTAATATTATTATTATTGTTATTATTATTATTATTATTATTATTATTATTATTATTATTATTATTTATGAGTATTTAATGAAACAACGCTTTATGATGGTTAGTGAAAATATGCAAAAAAAAAATGTAATATGTTCATATCGGTTAAAACATGGGAAAATAGGAAAACAACCGAATTTAGGAAGCTCAGAATCCATGAAGGCTTGATGGTAAATCCAAGAAGCGAAGAAAAGTTTAAAAAAAAAAAAAATAGTCGGAATTTCAATGTCGACTTGAGATGTTCTTATGTACAACACGAAAAGAAACTGGATTTTTGGAAAATCTTCATCGTTTCAATAATTACAGAAGCTATCGCCTAATGAAAAAGAATTTCACAAAATTCTCAATGAACCGAGTGCGAGAAACGTTCACGCAATTGCACTTAAAGGGGCAGTTAGAATCCTCAAAATGATATCTCGGTTGAAGTCTCTGAAATAGCAGATGAATATATGGCATCCGGTTGAATTCCCCAGTCATAGAAAAAAAAAGCTGAGAAAGACGAAAAATAGTTTTAGTATAAGATATATAGTGTTTAATTACGTATATATCTCGATTTCAAAGAATATTACAAATTAGTTTGATCTCCTAAGCGATACATGCGGTTTCACGGAAACACTAGAAACACAGTCCACAGGATTAAAGATACCAAGTGTCATCGTTCTTCAGTCGATGCCATACAGGCCATACAGAAATATGTTACTTGCTCCTCAGCAATTTCACTGAAGAACAGTTTCAATTGGTATTTAAGCTGAGTGGTTTCTAGTGTTTAAGAAAAGAAGGTATCGATAGACGATCACCCGGTTGTGTATTATTCTTGGTATCTATAAATAAATATGGAAATTCTATGGGTTTTTTTTTTGTCGTAGGAGTTAATCAACATTGTAAATTTTGGTGTTTACGCGTGATAGTTCCCCAAAACAAGTAGAACTAACTAACCATATATATATATATATATATATATATATATATATATATATATATATATATATATATATATATATATATATATGAGATGAGGGACGCTGCTAAATCCAGGGTCTGCCAGCGGGCACTTGGTTGCACCAGGGGATCACCACACTCTTCAGCACATCCAGGTACACTTTGGTGCTGACTTTCATGCCGACTTCAAGGATGAGGTGGCATGATGTAGCCCTCACGGTAAGCCACGCCAAAGTCCCCATAACTGTTGCCGGGAACTTTGTTTTCATAACTCTGGGAACGTCCCTGTTATTCATAGCAATCCAGCGATGCATTTTGATGGTCCTGGCAATGGTCCTGTTGTCATAACTTGGAATGGTAGAGAGCATGAGTTGTACAGCGGCGCATCTCCAATCTTACTCGTTTAACATTATGTCACTTTCGACATGAGAGAAGGCTCCTATTGCTCTTGGAATTTTTACACAACTGGCCAACTAGTAAATGGTCTGCAACAAAAAAGAAAACCGGTTTTCATCAAACGGAAATGGAGTCATGTCGCCTTTTCTAGCGCAATAATTATATCGACCCGCTTATATATAGATGATAAAAGTCTTTGATCTCAAACTTGAAGATGTTGATCATTTTTACATTTATTTCTTTAATTATGTTGAAATGTTCAATTCCTGACAGCACCTGTTTCGTAGCGCAAAACCATTCATGTAATTATTATGTCAATTTTTTAATCTATTCCGCCTTTAACTTATAAGAAGAAAAGGAACTTATCAACTTTACAAGAAAATAAAGGAAAAATTGATATAATAATTACATGAATGATTCTGCGCTACGAAGCAGGTGTCGTCAAAAATGAAATGTTTCAGCATACTTAAAAATAAGCAATAAAATGAAAAACATCTTTAACTTTGGAATATAGACTTTTGTCGTTTATTTGTATGTGCTCTGTAGTAACATTGAGCTTCATAAATTAAAGGATTGGTATGAATGAAAGGTGAAATATAATTGAATAGCATATTTTCACACACACACAGATATATATATATATTATACAGTTTTATTTGGAACAAAGACATGGCTGTATAGTTTAAGTTGTAGCCTTTTTAGGCTCAGCTTCTTTAGGCCAATTCGTAAATTTTTTTTTTTTTTTTTTACACAGTGATCACCACTTATCAAGGCCCGGAAGCCACTCAGGGATAAGGGTTATTGCAAGTACATTAAGTAAGTGAGGAGATTTGCTGAAGTGTTTACTTAAGGGGGCGGTTCATTAGGAATTTGTTAACATTGGACTTGAAGACATCCAAGTTGTAGTCCGGGGGGAAGCAGGCAGACGGAACAGAGTTCCACAGGCGTGCAGTTCTAAGAAAGAAGCTTTGTTCATGGAATCTATATATCTATGAAAGTGGGAATGTATGCGTGTGTGTGCGCGTGTGTGTGTGTGTGTGAGGACACTTCTAAACCTATATACTCAACGAAATTGGGGAGGGGGCAAAATTGAAAAATTAATACATCGGGTGATCGGATTTTTATCTTTATGCTAACTGTTCCACGAATGCGCATGCGTGAATGGTTCACAAGACATATTCATTATGGTAAAAATAAGTAGGTTTGAAAACACTTTTTAAAGACCGTGCCAAGCCGGCTTTATGGTTATCGTACTTGACTTAATGTCTTTTGGTTTCGATCTGAACCCGAATATTTTTTTTTTTACTTACAAGAAGTTAACTGTTTAGAAAGAAAAAAAAAAACATCATACTCGCATGCAGATATCTGTACCAATTACAATATAATGTTTATGCGTATTTTACGACCGGGCAACGCCGGGCGGTCTGCTAGTATGAAAATAAAAAAGAGAATAGTGGAATAAAATAAGAATTATGGAATAACGATTTTTCAGAGGATCGACTGAGAACATAAGCACTCGATGATCGTTTGGCCAAAGATCTGGGCGTTCACGGCTTTCGTGAACAAACAGCACCGAGTTTGGATCAGATTATTGTATGGTTTTATTTGAAATATAAAAATATCATGCTCTTATTTAATAGAGCACTATTACCGTTTCCCCCTCCAGAAACACAGTATCTATCTATCTTCTTTTTTTTTTTTTTTTTTTTTTTTACACAGTGATCACAACTTATCAAGGCCCGGAAGCCACTCAGGGATAAGGGTTATTGCAAGTACATTACGTTAGTGTGGAGATTTGATGAAGTGTTTACTTAAGAGGGCGGTTCATTAGGAATTTGTTAACATTGGACTTGAAGACATCCAAGTTGTAGTCCGGAGGGAAGCAGGCAGACGGAACAGAGTTCCACAGGCGTTCAGTTCTAAGAAAGAAGCTTTGTTCATGGAATCCGCATTTTGATTTAGGCACAGATATAGAGTGGGGGAAATTTTTCTGATATGGCAACAGTAGTCCATCCTTGGATGTACTTGGCTTTTATATAGATAGAGAATTGCATCAGTAGTGAGATATCTTCTGGGGCGGTACAAGGATCCCACCATCTTTCCAGCGACCTTGGCAACAGACTTGATGTACGTGTTCCATTTCAGATCAGAAGTAAAGGTCAACCCCAGAAGCTTGTCAAAACACGGGGCCTCACCCAGACGAGAGCCATCCATCACAATTGATGCTATCTATCTATCTATCTATCTATCCCTGCCTCTTTCGCTATATATATGTGTGTGTGTGTGTGTGTGTGTGTGTGTGTGTGTGTGTGTGTGTGTGTGTGTGTGTGTGTGTGTGTGTGTGTGTGTGTGTATTATTTATTCGAGAGTAAAGTTACATTTGGTAACTGCAAACAGCCATCTGTTTCAGTCAATGAGACTTTGTCAGGCCACTCTGAACCATTTGACGTCATGAAGAAATTTTTTTCTCTCTTATTGCGTCAAATGGTTCAGGGTCGCCTAACGAAGTCTCATTGACTGAAACAGATGGCTGTTTGTAGCGACGAAATGTAAACGTTTACCCTCGAAAAAATAATAAAAAATATTTTGCTCTTGTTATCGAGCACTATCTAACAACCTCGTTGTATTCATTAGTCCCTAGTTTTGGATATCTCAAACCTGAATTTATATATATATATATATATATATATATATATATATATATATATATATATATATATATATATATATATCTGTAGAAATATATTTTCTTATTATATATCAATCCTTATATAAAAGCACAATGTGATTACAGAGCAATATATAGAATAAATTTATATTCCAAAATTCATGATGTCGACCATCTTATAATTTATTCCTTTAAATCAGTCGATTTATACAATTCTTGATAGTATCTGTTTCGTAGCGCAAAATCAATCACTTAATTATTATATCAATCAGTGAATCTATTATGCCCTTAACTCATCAAAAGAAATAGGACAATCAATCCGTCAAAAGAAATTGAAATGTGATTTGACATGGTGAAAATCCGAAAATTGGAAGAGAAGCTGCAGTTACCGTTATATTTTTCATGCGTAAATTTTCAATATTTACTTCAACAGTGCCCAATACATAGGTAGAGCTAGGTAGTAAGTTATGAAAATATATATGGCAATCAAGCTACACAGAATATTCCACGTTTCATGCTTTTGAGAATATTCGTTGACGAATACATATATATATATATATATATATATATATATATATATATATATATATATATATATATATATATATACGATGTGCTTTTAATAAGTTTCCAGCCTTTTTTCTGTACAGGCATTTAAAATTGTCGGAGACTAGAAAATATTGTTATACACCTTATGAGGTGACTGATCAATTTTTATGATTTCAGGTTCAAGGGTGATCAGAGAAGATGAGAAAGAAAGACGTTGTCATGATCATCAAAACAGTTCCTCACCCTCCCTATAGGCCTGACCTTGCTCCTTGTGACTCTTGGTTATTCCCTTTTTAATCAAATCGATTGATTTCCGGCTTCAGTTAGGGACCCACCACGGTGCACCGGGGAAAAAAAACTTCACATGTCTCCCCGCAGTAACTTAGTCCACAATACATTGTAGTTTATATTGCTTGTTGCTGATTTCATGAAATAATTTTTATATATAATTGCTTTAATTAAAGTTTAAAATGAAAAAGTGAAGTATTATGGTTCAATTACGCTTTACGCAGAAACATTTATTTCGAACGCACCCCTGTCATATCAAAGAACCTACTGTTGATTTTATATGTTGGGCCTTTTGGCCTATGTGGTAGTAAAATTTTTCAAATGCACTTGTGATGTTAGGCTGTGTAAGGTGTTTACATTGGTAAAAATCGCCTGTTCATTCTTCCCTCTGATATTTTGATATAAAATCTATCTAAGATAGATATTTTGATATAAAATCTATCTAAGAACACTGACAGATGCATAAAGTACATTTGCGTGAAATTACATAAAAATCGGCTCAGTTGTTTCCAAGTCCATAGGAAACGAATACGCACACACACAAAGTGCGTTATATATATATATATATATATATATATATATATATATATATATATATATATATATATATATATATATATATATATATGGGGGTGGTGCGTGTGTGTGTGTGCGTGATACAAAAATATTATACAAAAATATTCTTGTATACAAATGATATCATACTAAAGTATTATATGAAATTATTATCATTTAAAACTGGGGCTCACTCAGTCTTAGACTATGGTTACCCACAAAGGGGTGTCTGCGCGTGAAAGTATTATTGGCAGGAGGTGTGAAATCTCCAACCACACTTCTCCTGAGTCGACATTGCTAAATACCAGTAGCAAGTGAAGTGTGTACAAGACGACTGGAAACAAATGCCGAGATAAGCGGAGAGCACATACAGCGCCTAGAATTCCCAAATAGTCACCCATCTGGTACTAACCAGGCTCGACGTTGCTTAACTTCCGTGTTCTGACGAGAACCGGTGTGTCAACGTGACTGTGCCGTATATATCATTTAAAAATGATATCCTTTAAACACCTTAATTATTTTAAACATGATGAATTGAGGAATAAAAGACCGAAAGGACTGGCTAACCGGTTCGAACCTCACTCAACAGCGCTGAATCGATGTTAGGATCACTATTAAGAGAAAAGAATCGCATAGAAACTATAGCGAGGAGAAAGGGGAGAAAAAGAATCAAATAGAAACCACATTAAGTTCGAGGAGGTTTTTTCTTTGTTTACAAAAACTTAACGGAAGTTGTTTCTAGAATCTTTATATGATCGGGTGAATGCGACTCAGAATTAGCGGCACAAGAATTGGTATTAATAAAATGTTTGCCGATAGAAGGACTATTGCAATATTGTCAGGGGTTTCTGTACGTGCTTAGTAATCGTCTAGTGATTGTTTAAACAGTACATATAACAATTACAACATTAAGGGACAAATAATAGTCTCTGGGGTTTTACATCAGCCAATGAAGAAACATACCTCGTCCATTCTGGGTTGAACTTGGTTTTACGGATCCTCAAAAAAGCAACAAACAGATTCATACAACCCAAATATATACGTCAGTTTTATGTCGGAAGTTTCCTCCCTCCCTTCCATTGGAAAGCGGTAACCCAAACCTTTTTACAATCGACATTTCCTTCTACTTGGAGTCATTACTGTCCACCACCGTCTTTCTTCCTCTAACTACCGACCGCGTCTCTAACTCTCTGACTTCCAACTCTTGACTAATTGATACGTGTTTTTCAAGTTCTCTCATTACGTCATTAAGTCCACGTGACCAAATGATCTACATTCGTCACGTATTTTATTTATGTTCTAACATTCTTTTCTATTAAAACCTATTCGTTTTTGGTTAAGGTTATAGGTTCCGTGATAGAAGCCATAATTACATTTTTAAAATGAATACGTATGGATTAGAAAGCCTAATCACAACGCAATATTATGAAGGATAAACAATATTTATTTGTTTAAAATTAATATATTTCGAAGTAAGACTCCATTTTGTACATTTTCTTCTTTCTTGGCATAGTAAGTAAGAAAAAAAAAGACCCGGATGTGTAATCTTACATACGTCCTCCTTAACGAGGTGCAAACCGCAATTACATTTAAATAAATAAATGATAGAATTATTATAGTGGAAGGGGGAAGAACATCTTTTCGAAGAGATATTACGATGGTACCTTAAATAGGTTTCCAGACTTTTATTGAGAGTACACACATGAAACTCTAGTCCCCTTCAAAGTAATCTTCTCCGGCTGCAATGCACTCGTTGCACCGTTCAAACAACGTCTGAAAGGCTCCGTAGAAGTTCTCTTGTGCCAGCATGTCAATGATCCTCGTCACAGTCTCTTCCATCTCCTCAATTGTCTCATAACGAAAGCCTCTAAGGTTTTTCTTGAGCTTCGGGAATAACAAAGAGCCACAGGGAGCAAGGTCTGGCCTATAGGGTAGGTGAGAAGCTGTCTTGAGGCCAATATTGGTCAAATAGACTTTGCTTTTCTCTGAGTACCCTTGGGATAAACTTCACACAAATCTTCCGCATCTTCAGTTCATTACGAATAATTATGTGTACAGTTCTCACACTGACATCAAACTGACATCACATATTGTTTCTATAAACACACGACAGTCCTTATCCATGAAATTCTTTATTTGGCCAATCAACTCTGGTGTTCAGACTTCCTTACTTTTCTCCCATCTCCCATCATCCCTTACAGACTCCCTGCTTTTCTTGAATCTCTTATGTCACTCAAAAACTGATGCTCGATTCATGCAAGGTCGCCAAAAAGCATTCTGAAGTCTTCTACAAGTTTCTGTGGCATTTTTCTCGAGTCAGTCATCTCATAAGATGTATGGCAATTGCATACTAAATTTTCAAGAGTCTACGACAATTTTAAATGCCTGTACAAAAAATAGTCTGGAAACTTATTGAAGGCACCTCGTAAGATGGTGGAAATACAACGTGTGTATTCGATTAAAGCGGTATTGCTCTAACATGAGGCAAAATCCCAAATTTGTACTACTTATAAATCTTTCTCTTCTTCTTCTTTTTACTATTGAGGTTATATAATCCTACTACCCGCGGTGATATTTCCTTTTATTTATTATTGACAAATCCGATTTCTATATTCTTTCCATTCTTTGTTGCCGTTAACAAAGAAAAGTAAGAGGTAGGGAGAGTATCGAGAGTGATAACGAAATAGGAAGTGGGAGGGTCGTCAACCAGCATGCAGTAAGAAAGGGTGAAAGTGATAGATAGGAACATAGTCAAAGATGGATCGTCACTTCATGAGTTACTTTCAAATAGCGACAAATTAGAACAATTAAAATGGAATTTTTTTCAAACATAAATTTGAGCAATATTTTTGCATGTATTTTTGTGATTGAAAAATATAAGAAAACATTATACTGTTTCAAATCTAATATATTAAAGACTATACGTCTATCTCTCCATATTTTCAAATTCTATCTTTTCCGAAACAAAAAGTCGCATAGCAGTGTTAGGAACCTCAAATTATTGGATTTTTACGGACCATTCTTTTATGGGTCTTTAGCCAAGTAAAATAGTTTTAAGTGGTTATAAATTAACTCAAAACTCAATCAGAAGTCAGGTTCCAGGGCATTCATTGTCACGCCCAAATATCAGCTGACGTGATATTGTAAACAAACATAGACAGAATTTGATGAACGACATTATCATTATTATTTTTCATTTTCTTATTTCTTTTTTTATTTTATTTATTTCTTTTTTTCTACCGGGCAATTTATTCCTCGTAATATATAATAATCAATAGAGGATTAATTCTATAATAATACATATGTAATCTGCATAAGTTAAAATATATAGCATATTGTACGACCAAGCAACACTGGGCATCTAGCCTATATATATATATATATATATATATATATATATATATATATATATATATATATATATATATATATATATATATATATATATATATATATATATATATATATATTTATATATATATATATATTTATATATATATATATATATTTATATATATATATATATATATTTATATATATATATATATATTTATATATATATATATATATATATATATATATATATAATATTTTTATTTAGGTATGAAATCTAAATAAAACGCCTGCAGGATTTTGCTGTAAATAATTGTAGAATTCAATGTAAGTAATACAGGGTAGAACGCTAAATTTGTCTAAAAAACAACTATACGTTTTTATTTTAAACTTTTATTTAAAAAAAAAACAATTCAGGTAACTTGGTTATGTAGTAGAGCTTACATCTGTATTCATCTTCAGCCTCAATTACCGGAAATGGGACCGGAACTGGACGCATGGCTTTTCCACAAGCGCTGGCGGGAGCTCGGCGGTAGCTTTGGTGTTGTGGGAGGTCATGTTGGTGATGTTCTCGACGTATGACCAAACAAGGTAGTTTAGCAAGTTTAGGTCAGTAGAACAGAAGGGGGGGGCAGTTAGAGAAGGGTACAAAATTGTATCACTCCTGAAGTCAAGCCTGGGTGTCTTTGCATTTCTGGGTCGGTGACGAGTCCTGCTGCCACATCTAGACTCTGCCAGCGGCCACTTGATTGCACCAGGGGATAATCAAACTCTTCAGCACACCCAGTTACACTTTAGTGTTGACTTTCAAGCCGACTTTGAAAATGTGAGGTGGCATGATGTGGCTCTTGCTTGAAACGACACCAACGACCATAACCGTTGCCGAAAACTTTGTTTGAATCATCCCCGGCCCGGGTACGTCTCTGTTATTTGTGGAAATCGAGCGATGAATTTTGAGGGTGCTAGCAATGGCGCTGTTGTCATAACTTGGATGAGTTGTGCAGCAGCGATCTCGCTTGTTGGACTTTGTGTCACTGTCAGACATAATAAGCTCCTATCGCTCTTGGGACTTGTACACAACTTGTACACAACTTGCCAACTTGTACACAACTTGCCAAATTGTACACAACTTGCCAACTTGTACATGACTTGCCAAATTGTACACAACTTGCCAACTTGTACACAACTTGCCAACTTATACACAACTTGCCAACTTGTACATGACTTGCCAACTTGTACACAACTTGCCAACTTGTACACAACTTGTCAACTTGTATATGATCTGCAACAAAAAAAGAAATCCGTTTTTCATCAAATGAAAATGGAATAATGTCTTTTCTAGAGCAAATATTTTATAGTTCCACCTAGTATTAACTGACACTTCTTGGCTGTCTCATTGACATTTATCCTCAAGTGACTCTAGGCCTTGATAAGTGATGCCCAAATCGCAAACAAACAGAATAGTCGTGAGTGTATTTCTTAGGGTGGATAGAACGTCTTAAAAATACATATTAATAATTCAGTATTGAACATATTTTCATTTTCATGTAAAGATTCCATATAGTTACAAATGAAGTTCGTTTATGAAACACCTTTATTCATGCAATTCCGTCTGCGAATAGCTTTCATATATTTTTTAATTGGTGCAGTGATTAAGAATAGATAGTGAAAACGTGGGTGTTTCTTTAAAAATGTCACTTACCACGTGCAAGACATATATTTCATATGCTTTAAAGTTTTATTGTAATGGAATGACTTTTACCTCTTTTGTCCAATGTACGCATTCTTATGGATGAGCATATATTCGATAGCATTCCATCGAATATTAATCTTTGCTTCGGACGTTAGTAATTCCTCATTAAGGATTGTCTCTTTTATCGGTTACCGTTATTGGGAGTAATATAAACCTATTTCAGGAATAATGGATTTACCTATGGATGGTAGCGATTTTGGCAGTCATGGCTCCAGAATAATGAGGAGTATTTTTGTAACTTTTGCTAATACATACTTCTTAATCTGTGTTTGTATTGAATATTACCGATTTTCAAGTCTACAATGTTTATCTTTATGACAATCATTTCCTCTTTTCATTTTAATATCGCGGTCGTTATTATTTTGCTACCTTAATTACCCTTCTAAAAACATGACAAAATGAAAGTAAAAGTACCGACGGGCAACTCTGAGTAGGTTCAACTAGTATATATATATATATATATATATATATATATATATATATATATATATATATATATATATATATATAAAGAGAGAGAGAGAGAAAAAGAGAGAGATAGGTAGATAGACGTATATATATGTGTATATGCGTGTGTGCGTGTAAATATGTATATATATATGTATATATATATAGATAGATAGATAAATAGATAGATAAATAGATGTATATATATATATTTATATATATATATGTATGTGTGTGTGTGTGTGTGTGTAAAGAAGGAGAGAGAATGAGAGTCATCTACACACAGACTATTGTTGTATTCCATATAATAGTAGCTAAACTACTAAAGAGAAGTAGGAAGTCGTCCAAAATTGTTTGCATAGAGCCAGGTATGAACTCTCCAGTCTCAGGCCAGACAAAGTACAAAGTATAGAACAAAAATCTGGATCGAACAGTAGAGTATTTAATAACAATAAAAATATAACTTGTAAATGTTTTCAAGTTAAAATCATTTTAACAGAGGGCATAGAAATTTGGAAAATAAAATAAGTAAGTTGTAAAACAAACAAATAAAAATATAAACATGTTTATTGAATTCGAGATAGTAATAGCTGGGGAAAATGATTTATGATAAAACCGATCCATAAGGAGAATCTAAGTAGGTTATAAAAAAAATGAACCTCTCCAATTGACAAGAAAAGATGGCAGACAATTTAACTAAATACAAGAAATTTTTATAATGAAACGAAAGATCTGTGTGAAAACTCATAATGATTTAACACTACTACTACTACTACTACTACTACTACTAATAATAATAATAATAATAATAATAATAATAATAATAATAATTGTGGAATAAGAAATCTTCCATCGTGCCAATAATCATAGGTGCGTTTGCTCAATTCCTGATGATTTTATGAAATAGCTGAACTCCTTGGGAATCAGATACAACATCACCGTACTCAAAAAAAGTCAGTTCTGCTTGGCTCAGCAAACAATTTACGCCAAGTGCTTTCCATCTAATTGACTCTTTGACTATCCCCATTAGCTTTGGTGTAAAAGCCCGCTATTGAGGGAAACAACGGTGTAAAACATCAAAACACTGTGAAATTAATGGAATAATAAATAATGATAATCTGAGAAGAATTGTGTCACTCGGATTACAGGAAACACCAGCGGTTGTCATTAGAGAGTGATCTCTCATTATGACCTGTGTGAGAACTCCTACTGAGTACAAATAATAATGAGCGAGAGTTTGGAGCGGAGATAGGTGTCAGCTGCAGCGTTGGTAGGAGTGGCAGAAGACGAGGTGGTGGTTGCTGTGTTTGTGGTATTCCTTCTTGACGTCATTTTCTCGCATCCGGTTCACCGTACGTGAATAAAAACCATTACGAGAATCTTCGAGTTCTCGGTGAAAGATTATGCATTACAGGCGGAAACGTTTCCGTGTTGATATTGCTGCTGCTAGCGTATTCACACGCGTTCACGCGCTCGTGCGCTCCTATACACCTGCGTAGAGATAGAGAAAAGTGGGGCGTAAGGTGGTAAGAGGAGGCCATATACAAGTGGAAAATAGACGGAAATATACTGATCTTTCTCGTTGAATTAAGCTGACATATTAACTGGTAAACGGACAGAAAAAGCACTAAGATAAATAAGCATGGATACGTCACTTGATAGATTGACAACATACTGTGATTAGGCGTGATGAGCTCAAATGTGGGCTACATTAAGTTTAATTTCGTTTCATACAAAGAGGGCAAAGAAAGCTCTTCGTTAAACTTGTATACTTCATTCGTAAAATCTACTATTATATAAAAGGAACTTCGTTGTGTGTGTATGTGTGAGAGAGAGTAAGAGCGAGAGATGGTTCCCTATGGACTCGGAAACGGTTGGGCCGATTATTTTTTTTTTTAAGTTTCACACGGACTTAGTCTATACGTCTGGGAGTGTTCTTACACAGATTTTTATGGGAACGCGTCTGGTAATATCGAAAATCGATAATCCGATTAAAGAAAGAAACTTCGATTTTGACCAAAGTTAACACTTTTATACAACTTAACAACACAGGTGCATTTGAGAAGTTTTATTACGACACAAGCAGAAAGACCAAACCTACAAAATCAACAGTAGGTTCTTTGATATGACAGGGGTACGTTCGAAATAAATGTTTCTGTTTAAAGCATAATTGAACCATGTCACTTGACGTTTGCAATTTAAACTTAAATGCAAGCCATTATTTACAGATGATTTTAGAAAATCAGCAGTAGATTCTCTACAGTGCAATGTAGACTACAATGTATTGTGGATTAATTCCATGCGGGCAGGCATGTGAATCTTCTTTCAAGTACACTGCAGGGGACACAAGAGCAGGCAAGTTCGATGACAATGGTATAGAAAAATGAAACATTTGTTGCTCCTCATGCAATCCCGGACAAGGTCAGGTCTCCCCGCTAGTTTTAACAATAAATATAAGACCTTAACTAATAAATACTCGCCAATTTCAGTTTAGTTGAAGTATTTTTAGGAGGCATATTATGAGCACAACAACGTAGTTGAAAATTCAAATCTTTCAAATTTGAAAATTCAAATCTTTCAAATTTGAAAATTCAAATATATCAAATTTGAAAATTCAAATATTTCAAATTTGAATGGAAATTCAAAGTGTAGCAACTCTTTCGCTTGCTTCGATCTCCGACATTTAAGTCGGCATGAGGTTAGTTTTCGGTCCAAGGAATGCATCATGGAAAGCATTACCTTCTCCTTCCGCATACTTTACTTGAGAATGTCGAATGGTCCAATCATGGAAAAATGTGCACCCATCGAGAACGCCTCTTATTTTGCAAAGCTGGAATAATCCCCCTAACCCTAACCCTAACCCTAACCCTAATCCCCCGTCACATTAAATTGGATGTTTAAACTTTGCTGCGGTGAAAAACGAGTGAATCACCAGTCCGTATAGGTGCTACGCATTCAGTCAATTTGTAGTAATTGGTAATCACTTATCTATCGATAAGCGTTAATTAATATCCGATCTAGACATTAATCACCTAGACAGGTCTAGGATGGAAGAGATAATTTGTGTACGCATTCACTTCTGGGGTTCTTGAATCATCTACCCGCAATTTACATAACAACCATATTTCACTATGCGTTCCACGTATCTCGTTTTTATCACTTCCCAATCTTTTCCTCATCCCGACACACACACACACACACACACACACACACACACACACACATACACACACACACACACACACACACACACACACACACAAATATTTGAATTTTCAAATTTGAAGGATTTCAATTTTCAAATCTGAAATATTTGAATTCTCAAATTTGAAAGATTTGAATTTTCAAATTTGAAATATTTGAATTTTCAAATCTGAAATATTTGAATTTTCAAATTTGATATATTTGAATTTTCAAATTTCAAATATTTTAATTTTCAAATTTGATATATTTGAATTTTCAAATTTCAAATATTTTAATTTTCAAATTTGAAAGATTTGAATTTTCAACTACGTTATTGTGCTCATATTATGCCTCCTAAAAATACTTCAACTAAACTGAAATTGGCGAATATTTATTAGTTAAGGTCTTATATTTTATAACTTACTAACTAGCTCTACCTACGTATTGAGCACTTTTGAAGTAAGTACTTAAAGTTTACGCATAAATTTATACTTTCGTATATTAATTTTATGTGAGTAAATGAAGTAGTTATATATATATATATATATATATATATATATATATATATATATATATATATATATATATATATATATAAAGCTGAACGTCTGTGTGTGTGTCTGGTCACGAATAGGCTCTTATATGGTTGACGATTATAGAAAACTGATCACATATTATGATAAAAGATATATCGAGACACAGGAGTGGGTATGTTTCATCTGGCATAATGATGATTCATTAAAATTGTGGGGGTCTGCCTACGCACCTCGTCCACAAAGTATGGAAATAAAAAATTAAAGATTAAAAAAAAACATTTACAAGTGTTTTTGATATAGATGTGCATAATAATACTTTGATAAGTATGTTTTAACTTAAATAGGGATGGTATAATAAAATTGTGAGGTCTGCGTTCGCGCCTGGCCTCCATAGAATGGAAATAAGCACAAACTTTAATAAAGACTTTTCATATCTATCTGCGTAAGTATATTTTGATAATTATGTTTCAGTTTGAAAAAATATGGTATAATAAAATTATGGGGTGTTCGTTCGCACCTGACCTCCGTAGAATGGAAATATGTCACAAAGTTTAACAAGGTTTTTTACTATAGATCCACCGAATATTGTGATAAGTGTTTCAGTGTGAACAGGTATGGTATAATAAATTATGGGGTTTATCTATTTTATTTTTACTTTCATCATATTTTGCTTTGGTTTTGATACCCCCAAATTCGAAGCTATCTCTTTACAACCCTTCCTTTTCATAACCTATCATACTTTCATAAATCAGAGTCCATTTTCTGTAGGCTGTTTTTGAACCCAGTCAACACGACGGGTACTTTTGCTAATATATATATATATATATATATATATATATATATATATATATATATATATATATATATATATATATATATATCTACCTATCTATATATATATATATATGTATATATATATATATATATATATATATATATATATAACTACTTCATTTATTCACATAAATTTAATATACGAAAGTATAGATTTATGCGTAAACTTTAAGTATTTACTTCGAAAGTGCTCAATACGTAGGTAGAGCTAGTTAGTAATTTATAAAATATATATGGCGATTAAGCTACACTGAATATTCTGCGTTTCATCCAACTATAGGATTCGTCAGGCTTATGCGCATAAGCCTGACGAATCCTATAGTTGGATGAAACGCAGAATATTCAGTGTAGCTTAATCGCCATATATATTTTATAAATTACTATATATATATATATATATATATATATAAAGCCAATTTAAAGAATTCGGATAAATTCTTAATATATCGACTAATTATTTTTTTTTAAATTCATGCATACAAGATAAAACAATAAATTTGTCACCCTAAATAAAACAACACTTCAGCTTTATTTTAAAACTTTTATTGAAAAAAATTAATTGGGGTAACTTGATTATGTAGTAGAGCTGACATCTATTCAATGTAGCCGTCTTCAGTCTCAATCACCGCCTCGATACGAGTCCGGAACTAAGAGCATGCCTTTTCCACAATCGCTGGCGGGAGCTCGGCGAATACTCGCGAGTGGTAGTGATCAGGCTGGCTTTGGTCACGATGGTGATGTTCTCAGCGTATGACTAAACGAAGTAATCCGGCGGCTTCAGGTCGAGGTAGAAGGGGTCGTGAGAGAAGGGCACAAGGTCGTAACACTCCTGAAGCTTCTGGGTCTCTTTGGACTTATGGGTCGGCGCAGAGTCCTACTGCCATAGCCAGGGTCTGCCAGCGGCCACCTGATTGCATCAGAGGATGGCCACGCTCTTCAACACATCCAAGTACACTTTGGTGTTGACTTTCAAGCCAACTTCGATGATGTGAGGTGGCATGAGGTGGCATGAGGTGGCATGATGTAGCACTCACTGGAAACCACATCAAAGACCATAACCCTGGCTGGAAACTTTTTTTCACCACCCTGGGCATGTCCTTGTTATTCGTGGCTATTCAGCTATGCATTTTCAGGATGCTGGCTATTATCTTGTCATAACTTGGATCGGTAAAGAGCATAAACCGTATAGGAGTGTGTCTCCGATCTGGCTTCTTGAACATTGTGTTATTTTTAGACACGATAGAAGGCTCCTATCACTCTTGGGATTTGTGCAAAACTAGCCAACTAGTAGATGGCCTGCAAAAAAAAAAAATTCATCAAGCGGAAATTGAATCATGTCGTCTTTTCTAGAGCGAAAATTTTATCGTTCAACCCGATACATATATGAGGCTGCTTACACAAAATAAAGTCTGTAATCCATAGCTGAAGACTTGGAGATTGACATATAAAAGTATAAGCAGACATCCCCTAAAATGGTCTCAAGTTACTTGTAACTAGCTCAACAGAACATGCTCGGAAATGTGTAGCGACATATAACTACTTATGTAAAACAAATAAAGCATATTTTGCCCTACTTTTGCCGGTTGTAAATTAAAGGGTGGCTCCACACTCCCCAAAGCCCGCAAGGTGGGGCCTAACCATCGGATATAATTTTAGGTCATATCCAGGACCTTTGCCGGTTGTAAAATATGCTTAAATATCATATTTTGATTAATGAAGAATTCGTATTTATTATTATATTATATTCGACCCAATATATAGTTAAGATATAAAAAGTGTTTTAAAAAAATGACTCGTGCGCCACCACCGAGAATCGAAACCAAAATGTTTAGCTTACAATTTACTTTTACTTTTGACGTTAATGCCTGAGCTATGAAGATATATTTGCGGCAAGGCTAACAATTAAAACATGAACCAATAGCTACTACGTTACGCATGCATTTTCGTAATGCCGACAGAAACAAATAATTTTTCGAATGTTTCTAATAACTCTGATACCTCAATATTGATTACTTGTTATTTATTGATTTTTTTTTTTATATTTGTGTATTGCTAGCATGGAGGGAAGAATTAAGCCAATCGACACATTTTTTTTTATGAATATTGCAAGTCCAGGCGCTAGTCTAAATTTGGCTAATGCTGAAACCGACTTTTCGTCGGCAGCGTTAGTTTACGTATACAAATTGAAGATGCCGAAATGCTCAGCCACTCAGATCACAGCAGACGACAATTTTCAGTTGCGAATATGAGTGAATCGTGTGATTCATTAAGATAATTGATAATTAAAATGATTGCATAAATTCAGTGTTTCTAGCCGGAAGGACTAAACAAAATGTGAAAATAAATTTAATAAATCTTTTAATAAATGTAAAAAAATATTATTGTCCTTTTACACCATAGCTTTAACGTAACCCTAGACTAATTTATACACACACACAAATACACACACCCTCACACACAAATACACACACCTACCCACTCGAATACATACACATATAAAAGACAACAATATTTTTTTATATTTATATATTATACTCATCTTGGAGACATTTTTATCAGGGAGGTTGTTTATGAATATCAGGAATAATAAAGGTCCAAAGATCAACCCTTGTGACACACTCGTTTATCATGTTGGTTTGATGTACAAAAATCGAGGACAATCTGGATTTTTCTCTGCTCTAAGAAGGATTTGATTATATTAACTATTCGTCCAGTAATACGATATGATTTAATTTTCATGAGAAACCCTTCATACCGGACCCTATCAAAAGTCTTAGATATATATAGTGCTACTGTCCACCCCCCTCTCCCTCTCTCTCTCTCTCTCTTTCTCTCTCTTGCGTTAGTCAGCACATGGTATATACGTTCAGAGATTACAGTTAGGATATTTGCAGTATAACGAGCTTACCTACATCTATAATGTTGGTCGGAAAGCAATTTAGTATTTGTGAAGCAGTAGATTAATGCTTCATTTATTTAGGACTCGGACATTTTGTCGATAGAGGGAGGAGGCTAAGGGGGCGATAATTGAGTTGGTCAGTTCTTCCACCAGAATTCTTATAAACTAGTACCATAAAAGAGATTTTCCAGCAGGCAGAAAAGCAAGATTCGGTAAGGAATTTGTTCAAGAGTTTGCAGAGAAATGGGACAAGCTCAGACGAGCATTTTTTTAATACTATAGCAGAAACGATATCAGGTTCACACGCCTTCGAGTTGATTTTTATGGTTTACGAACAGGAAAGGGGGTGACTTACAAATCATTGAGCCTGGCTTCTGTCCACAAAGAGAAATTTGTGCGGGTCTAAAGTGAAGTTGAAGGCAACCCGCTAGACGAGCATGTTAGCTTTCTCGGTTGCCGTGCAAACAATCTCAAGGTTGTGTGATATTGGGACAATCGTTGATGACCAATTATTTACTGCACTGTTTAATTTTTTTTTCAGAAATCTCGAATTCCTAATTTCTGCGACCCATGCGTTTTCTGGATTAGCCTTCTCTTGGCTGTGGCTATTTCACTCTTACAATTATTTTTAACTTCTATGATTTTTTGTCTATTTGAACTAGACTTATGTCGGATAAGGCTGCAGTATGCATACTGCCTTTGAACAATGGCAGCTGCGCTAGTAGAAGTGAACCGTTGGAGAGAGTAGGGTTTGCTATAAATTTTCCGTGTAGGAACATGTGCTTTAATTGCTGCTTTGAACCGTTCAGTAACCTTATCTACAGACTGTCCTACCGGAAACGAAAAGATACTACTCCATGGGGCATCTCTGGCGTGACCCCTAAGCCTTCTGGAAGTACTTGGCTCTTCAACTTAAGGTCGAGAGTTTAGAATGATATTTACCAACGCAAAGGAGTCGGCACAAGTCATTTGAGAAGGAAAAAACTAGGAAGCAATTGCATGTCGAGGGCAACGATTTCTAAGATTTGCGATGTCAGTGCCCGTCGAATGCTATTGCATGCATGTTCTTGGGAGAGTACAATCATGGGGGGATAAAAGATCAAAATTGAGATGTGCTGGAAATTACATAATAAACATTTTTCATAAATCAAAATATGCGTGATCTTAAATTGTTTGAAAAACTTTTTTTGTTTTGCGATAAGAGATTTGGTAACTCTCCTGTTATTTTGTTTCACAAAATAATGAAATATACTGAGAATCGCAAAACAAAGAACATTCTTATCGTTTTTTTATGAATATTTTTTACAATGGAGTCACCACTTATCAAGGCCCAAAGGCCACTCAAAGATAAGGGTTAAAGAGTGTATGATAGTCAATGGGACAATATCGTAGTAATCGTTAGTAGTGGAAAATTGATAAATTGGATTACTTAAGGGGAACGGCTCATCAAGAACTTGTTTACATTGGACTTGAAGACGACCATATTGTAGTCAGCCGGAAAGCAAGCAAATGGAAGAGAGTTCCACAGGTGAGCAGTTCTAAGAAAAAAAGCTTTGTTCATGGAATCTACCTTTAGATTTAGGCACAGATAAAGAGTGGGAGAAATTATTGATAGGGGTTTCAGTTAGACGAGTGTTTCTTGTGAATGTTTGGTGAGCGAGGACCA
>NC_136514.1:3154908-3157408 GCF_053919585.1 Euprymna scolopes
TGTTGCACAAATTTACTTTATGTATCTGGCAGTGTTCTTAGATAGGTTTTGTCTCGGGATGTCTTCGATAAGTATTGATAATCAACTTAATTCTATGAAATCATAAAACCAGATATATATATATATATATATATATATATATATATATATATATATATATATATAACGACGAAACACGTGTCAGTGGATGATTAAATTTTAAAAACAATATATATATGTCGCTCCCCATTTGAGGGTACCAAATTGGTAAAAGGGAAGATGATATCCAACTCACATTTAGATAAAAATGCACTTTCATATAAATGATTGAAGTCATTCAAAACGTATCGCAAAAACAAATAAAATAACACCTATCTATCTATCTATCTATCTATCTATCTATCAATCTATCTATACATCTCTCTCTCTCTCTCTCTCTCTCTCTCTCTCTCTCTCTCTCTCTCTATACATATATATATATATACATATATATATATATATATATATAATATAAAGCTGTGTGTGTGTGTGTGTGTGTGTGTGTGCGTGTGGTCATGAATAGGCTCCTATATGGTTGACTATTTTAAAAAACTGATTACATATAATGATAGAAGATGTATCGAGACACAGGAATGGGTATGTTTGATCTGGCAGAACGGTGATTCGTTAAAATTGTGGGGTCTGCGTTCGCGCCTGGTCCACAAAGTATGGAAATAAAAAATTTAAAGATTAAAAAAAAACGTTTGCAAGTGTTTTTGATATAGATGTAGATAAGAATACTTTGATAAGTATGTTTTAATTTAAATAGGGATGGTATAATAAAATTGCTAGGTCTGCGTTCACGCCTTGCCTCCATAGAATGAAAATAGGCACAAACTTTAATAAAGACTTTTCATATCTATCTGCGTAAGTATACTTTGATAATTATGTTTCTGTTTGAAGAAATATGGTATAATAAAATTATGGGGTGTTCGTTCGCGCCTGACCTCCATAGAATGGAAATATGTCACAATGTTTAACAAGGTTTTTTAATATAGATCCACAGAATATTGTGGTAAGTGTTTCAGTGTGAACAGGTATGATATAATAAATTATGGGGTTTATCTATTTTATTTTTACTTTCATCATATTTTGCTTTGGTTTTGATACACCCAAATTCGAAGCTATCTCTTTACAACCCTTCCTTTTCATAACCTATCATACTTTCATAAATCAGAGTCCATTTTCTGTTGGCTGTTTTTGAACCCAGTCAACACGACGGGTACTTTTGCTAGTATATATATATATATACTAGCATGGGGATCCGGCGTTGCCCGGGTGTTTGGAGGTGTGTTGAGCAAAAAAAAAAAAAAAAGTGGTAGTACTAAGACAGGTTCGAACCTGTATAGAAATTGTCTCTAGTAATTTGGTAGAGACCACAGAAGTCAAATTTTTAAAAACTTTGACCCCTATTATGACCCCTTAACATTTATTGTTTTGGGCTCAAATCAAGTTATTAAGTTAGATCTACGTCCAAGGAACCTATATCTAAAATTTCAAACGTTTAGATCCAAAATTGGCGGAGGAGTTCGGTAGAGTGCTCAAAGGTCAAATCGTTAAACTTTGACCCCTTAGCAGCCAAATTTCTGGCCGAACACCGATCACAAAGATTTTCCCAAATCTCACTACCCTGTATATCAAATTTTGAGTCTGTAGACTGAAAGTTGACGGAGTTATTGTGTAGGGAAATGTACACAGACAGACAGACAGACAGACACTTTCACTTTTATATATATACTAGCATGGGTGCCCGGCGTTACCCGGGTGTTTTGAGGTGTATGCTGAGAAAAAAAAAGTCAATTTTTTTTAAATTTGACCCGTATTATGACCCCTTAAAATTTATTGTTTTGGGCCCAAATTGAGTTATACAGTTAGATCCATGTCCAAGGAACCTATATCTGAAATTTCAAGTGTTTAGACCCCAAATTGTCGGAGGAGTTTGGTAGAGTTCTCAAAGGTCAAATCGTTGAACTTTGACCCCTTAACAGCCAAATTTCTGGCCGAAAACCGATCACATAGATTTTCCCAAATCTAAGTATCCTGTATATAAAATTTCGAGTCCGTAGACTGAAAATTAACAGAGTTATTGCAAAGGAAAATGTACACAGACACACAGACGGACACACAGACACGTTCACTTATATATATATATATATATATATATATATATATATATATATATATATATATATATATATATATATACTCCAAGAATTCAACATAAAAACAATTTTGTGTATTATCGGTTAAATGACGATTTTGCTTTTATTGATATCAGGTCCTATCATCATATATATTACATAGGCATCGCCACTTATCACCACTTATCAAGTCCAAGAGGCCATTCGAGGATAAGGGTTAAAGAGTGTACAGTAGAAATTGGACAATATAGTAATCGTTAGTGATGGAAATTCGGTAAATTTGTTAACAAGTGGGACGGCTCATCAAAAACTTGTTTACGTTAGACTTGAAGACAACCATA
>NC_136514.1:3159908-3172408 GCF_053919585.1 Euprymna scolopes
CATAAATTAAAATATAATGTTTAAGCGTATTGTACGATCGAGCAACGCTGGGCGTCAAGCTAGTATATATATATATATATATATATATATATATATATATATATATATATATATATATATATATATTAAGTAATGTGATTGATAATTTAATTTTAAATTTAAAAATCAAATTATAATTAAATTAAAAATCCGTTTCATAAGAAGGAACAACAACAAAATCAATTATCTGTACGATCGTCTCGGAAAACAATGCTTTATATTGTGGTAGACATCAAGTTACGGACAATAATTATTACATATAGTTTTTTAATAAGCAAGGTCTCCTCATCAGCAAATTTTGAAGGGTTTTTTATTAAATTTAAAAGACACCATAAATAAACCTAGCATTAAAAGTAAGGCAGATGTATCTTGATTTCAAATAATTCCACTTATTCATATAGGCAACCAGTTATTTCGCGTCGATCTAGAGTCTCAAGAAGATCAGAGTTTGTCTCAAGAAGATCAGAGTTTTTCTCAAGAAGATCAGAGTTTTTCTCAAGAAGATCAGAGTTTTTGACAAAGTTTGACATGAAGATAATTCCTCACAATTAGTCAAGATATTACCCTGTGACATTTGGTTATTTTCTATGCTCAAGGAAAACCTTAGAGGCTGTCGTCATGAGACAATTGAGATGAAAGAGGCTGTGACAAGGGTCATTGATACGTTAACACAAGATAACTTCTATGGAGCCTCCCAGAATTTTTTGGAATGTTACAAGTGCATAACAGCCGGAGAAGATTACTTCGAAGAAGACTGGAGTTTCTTGTGTGTACTATGAATAAGCATGCCAATATGAAAAAAAAAAGTCTAGAAACTTATTCAAGGCACATCGAATATCATATTCTAATAGAGTTTCTGGTTATGTAATTGTGGCTGAAATAAAGACCCAATTCAGAGCCATTCTACGAGTAATAGTTATCATTTTCTTTTTTTTTTTTTTTATTTTGTTTTGTTTTGTTTTGTTTTTTACTCGCAATGTGACTTCAAACAGTGCTCGGTGACTTGTCGGTGACTTCAAACAGTGCTCGGTGACTTGTCGGTGACTTCAAACAGTGCTCGGTGACTTGTCGGTGACTTCAAACAGTGCTCGGTGACTTGTCGGTGACTTCAAACAGTGCTCGGTGACTTGTCGGTGACTTCAAACAGTGCTCGGTGACTTGTCGGTGACTTCAAACAGTGCTCGGTGACTTGTCGGTGACTTCAAACAGTGCTCGGTGACTTGTCGGTGACTTCAAACAGTGCTCGGTGACTTGTCGGTGACTTCAAACAGTGCTCGGTGACTTGTCGGTGACTTCAAACAGTGCTCGGTGACTTGTCGGTGACTTCAAACAGTGCTCGGTGACTTGTCGGTGACTTCAAACAGTGCTCGGTGACTTGTCGGTGACTTCAAACAGTGCTCGGTGACTTGTCGGTGACTTCAAACAGTGCTCGGTGACTTGTCGGTGACTTCAAACAGTGCTCGGTGACTTGTCGGTGACTTCAAACAGTGCTCGGTGACTTGTCGGTGACTTCAAACAGTGCTCGGTGACTTGTCGGTGACTTCAAACAGTGCTCGGTGACTTGTCGGTGACTTCAAACAGTGCTCGGTGACTTGTCGGTGACTTCAAACAGTGCTCGGTGACTTGTCGGTGACTTCAAACAGTGCTCGGTGACTTGTCGGTGACTTCAAACAGTGCTCGGTGACTTGTCGGTGACTTCAAACAGTGCTCGGTGACTTGTCGGTGACTTCAAACAGTGCTCGGTGACTTGTCGGTGACTTCAAACAGTGCTCGGTGACTTGTCGGTGACTTCAAACAGTGCTCGGTGACTTGTCGGTGACTTCAAACAGTGCTCGGTGACTTGTCGGTGACTTCAAACAGTGCTCGGTGACTTGTCGGTGACTTCAAACAGTGCTCGGTGACTTGTCGGTGACTTGTCGTCCAGAATTATTAAAAACATCGTGAACTAAGCGTTGCTATAATGCATTATACTTTACTTTAATAATTCATAAAAATAAAATTTTTCTCTACTAATTAATAAAAATAAAATTTTTCTCTACTAATTAATAAAAAGAAATTTTTACTCATCTAATTCATAAAATAAAACTTTTCTTTGGTAATTTATAAAAATAAAATTTTACTTTAGTAATTCATAAAATAAAACTTTACTTTAGTAATTTATAAAAATATAATTTTACTTTAGTAATTCATAAAATTAAAATTTAGTTTTAGTAATTCATAAAAATAAAACTTTAGTAATTCATAAAAATAAAATTTTTCTTTAGTAATTCATAAAAATAAAACTTTTCTTTAGTAATTCATAAAAATAAAAATTTATTTTAATTATTCATAAAAATAAAACTTTACTTTAGTAATTCATAAAAATAAAATTTTACTTTAGTAATTCATAAAAATAAAATTTTACTTTAGTAATTCATAAAAATAAAATTTTACTTTAGTAATTCATAAAATTAAAATTTAGTTTTAGTAATTCATAAAAATAAAACTTTACTTTAGTAATTCATAAAATTAAAATTTAGTTTTAGTAATTCATAAAAATAAAACTTTAGTAATTCATAAAAATAAAATTTTACTTTAGTAATTAATAAAAATAAAATTTTACTTTAGTAATTCATAAAAATAAAATTTAGTTTTAGTAATTCATAAAATAAAATTTAGTTTTAGTAATTCATAAAAATAAAATTTAGTTTTAGTAATTCATAAAAATAAAACTTTAGTAATTCATAAAAATAAAACTTTTCTTTAGTAATTCATAAAAATAAAACTTTTCTTTGTTAATTCATAAAATAAAACTTTTCTTTAGTAATTCATAAAAATAAAAATTTATTTTAATTATTCATAAAAATGAAACTTTACTTTAGTAATTCATAAAAATAAAACTTTACTTTAGTAATTCATAAAATTAAAATTTTGTTTTAGTAATTCATAAAAATAAAATTTAGTTTTAGTAATTTATAAAAATAAAATTTAGTTTTAGTAATTCATAAAAATAAAACTTTACTTTACTAGTTCATAAAATTAAAATTTAGTTTTAGTAATTCATAAAAATAAAACTTTAGTAATTCATAAAAATAAAATTTAGTTTTAGTAATTCATAAAAATAAAATTTTACTTTAGTAATTCATAAAAATAAAATTTTAGTTTTAGTAATTCATAAAAATAAAATTTAGTTTTAGTAATTCATAAAAATAAAACTTTACTTTACTAGTTCATAAAATTAAAATTTAGTTTTAGTAATTCATAAAAATAAAACTTTAGTAATTCATAAAAATAAAATTTAGTTTTAGTAATTCATAAAAATAAAATTTAGTTTTAGTAATTCATAAAAATAAAATTTTAGTTTTAGTAATTCATAAAATAAAATTTAGTTTTAGTAATTTATAAAAATAAAATTTTACTTTAGTAATTCATAAAAATAAATTTTAGTTTTAGTAATTCATAAAAATAAATTTTAGTTTTAGTAATTCATAAAAATAAATTTTAGTTTTAGTAATTAATAAAAATAAAACTGGAAAGAAATAAAATCCCGGCATCTTTTTCTTTTATTATTTAAAAATATTTATGGCACTTTTTTCCTGTCTCGACAACACTTAAAAGTCTCTTAACATCGTCCACCTCACCGGGCTACATTTTTCTTTTTCCTCCGACCGCATGCCAGCCAATTTCTCGCCTTCGCCTTTATATGTCTATTTTTTGTTTGTTTTGTTTGACGCATACTTTGCTTCTCTGAGCACATAGCGTCCTTTTGTTTCTTTTCCATGTCGCGCCGGCTCAAGCACAATTCCTAATAAACATATGCACCTGTTTCGGCTGCTGCTGTTGCTAATCTATTCGCAAGCCAGCCATCCTTAGCGCTTCTGCTGATATTTTCCCACCAGAAAGTTTTGACGTCAGTCATTATTTTAGTTGTCGAAACCTGGCAGACGATAAGGAAATCTTTTTTTTTAACTGTATCAAATTGACTTTTGTTAATGATCTGATCGTGCTGCAACATATACAGTATTTTTTTCTATCTAAGCAAAACTTTGTTTTTTCTGACGAGTATATGCAGATAAAATTCGATATTGACATAATAAACGAATGTTTCTGCGTAACGAAACACATCTGTAAAAAATGTACTGAAATTTGAATATAGTTAAGGAGCTGTTTGATGAGAAAAATAAATATTTCGATCTTGAAATGAATTCTTTATTCTTTTATGCTCTGTTGTTATATTTAACAAACAGTGAACTTTTTTTTTTTGTTTTTGAAATTGAACAAGGTCATACATTTCATTACATCAAAAAATATATTTTCAAATATTTGTGTTTTGCCTTCTTATCACTCATCCAGAGGGAGTCTCGCAATAAAAACGAAACGTTGATGAACACATAACTTAGTTTGTTTCTTTTTTTTTTTATCTGTCTGTCTGTCTGTCTGCCTGTCTGTCTTTCTCTCTATCTCTCTCTCTCTCTCTCTCTCTCTCTCTCTATATATATATATATATATATATATATATATATATATATATATATATATATATATACAAAAAAAATGAAATATAATTGGAAAAACATATTTTATAATAAAAAATGAATATGTCTGTGTGCGTATGTATGTGTGTGCGTAAGTTGTTGTGTGCGTATGTATGTGTGTGTGCGTGTGTGCTTTGGGGTAAAAATTTATAAGTACGTTCAACCAAAATTTAACGTAAAATTTAATTGCTGAACTTTGACCCTTCCACGTTTTGTCTCTGTACGTTTTTAATCGTTTTGAAACAGATATCGGATTAAATTTATTCTAAAAGAGGATATTTAACTTGAAGTCCACGTATGAAGATGCATTTAAACAGTAACAAGGTCCAAACAATAAATTTGAAACTTGAGTAAAATCTGTAAATCCAATGTTAGATGAAAGTATACAGGCGGCAAAAAGAAAGTCCGCACTTGTATTTTTTTTTTAAAAACTCCAAATTTAAGCTAAATTTAATGTAACTGTTCAAACAAACTATACCTCATTTGATTGGTCTTTTATTCTTCTATAATTTTACCTGTTCATATTTGACTATTTGAATATTCTAGTGTTCACGTCAATTATTTTACGCATCATATTATTGTACAACTGGGCACCGCAGGCGGCCAGCTAGTATACGAATAGAATACATGTCTCTGGACTGTTGAAATTAACTCGCCGAACAGAATAATGATGTACTACTTTTATGTCCAGGTACGAAGATTAAACCTTACGTCTAGAATCCTTATTTCAATTTTGATCAAAATCCATTAATTGGTTTTGCTTTACAAAATAACAAATTTAAGGCTAAATTTTAAAAAATCTTAAGAAGAAATTACAATTCAAGAAAGCTTGCTTTATTGGTAATGAGTGCATAAATTAACTTGTACAGGTTCGTGTGATTGTTGAGACTTATTGGATGCGTTTATTCACCATTTGTTTTTTTGTTTTTTTCTAATTTGATTTTGCTCAGTTTTTGTTAATAAATGGAAGTTTTCTTTTGCCCTCGTTCATAACTCATTTGATGTTTTCAATTTCTGATCCTCCTTTGTCAGTTAGTTCTAGGATTTCATAATTATAATCGATTACTTTAATTTTTTTATCAATTATTCTTTTATATTTTGTATGTCTAATCTTATCTCTGACAACAGTATGAATTTAGTCAATGTCATTCTACAGCATATATTTTAACAGTCATTTCTGAACGCATATTCCATGCACTGGATAAGGCGGCGAAGGCAGGACTGTAGCTCTTGATATAGCCAAGGCCTTTGACAAAGTCTGGCACGAAGGGCTGCTAATGAAAATTAAATAATTGGACGTATGCTAAATATAATTAGATCTTTCTTAGGCAATAGAATCTTCCAGGTTGTTATCGATGGACGCACATCCAAATAGCATAACATTAATGCGAGAGTACTTCAGGGTTCGATCCTTGGACAACTATTATTCCTGATCTTCATAAATGATCTCCCTGACAATATTGTGTCCTCGTTTATAACTCATTTGATGTTTTCGTTGTATGTGAGTTCTATCTGCGATTTCATAGTTATCGATTACTTTAGACATTTAGTTTTTTACAATTGGCATGTAAGTCTCTACATTTCGGTTCTCTCTAAGGAGTGTTTCTTGGTCGATCACACCATTTATATTTTATTTATATTTATATCTGTAGTGAACCATGGAGGTAAGTGGGGCTTGCTATAATATTTTCATGCGGAGACATGTGTTTCAATGACCGCTTTACACAATTCAGTTGTCTCATTGGTACAATGTTCAGTAAGGAGAGAGAAGATATTGGTCTATGGGACACATCTGATATGTGCTCTGATAGCTTCCCAGTCAGTCCTTTTGTATAATCTTGTCGTGTTGAGCAATGGCTCCTCACCTTGGGATTGGGATTTAAGTGCGATATCTACTGATACCACTGGATGGTCAGATTTCCGAATTGACAGCGGATTATGACCTGGAGTGGAGTGGATTATTGCACAATCCTTACGTACTGTGGTAAAGAATAGCTCTAGAATTGAAGCTTGCTGGTGATCACTACTTTGGAGGCGGGTTGGGAACGTAACTGTCTGTGTGAGGGAATGGGCTATAGAGCGGCTAAAAGTAGAGCCTTCAGCTGCATCTGTATAACCTGAAAAACCAAGCTAATCTTTATGGTGGACATTAAAGTCACCTAACACATGTATTTTTATCTAAGGAGAGTGTTGTATCTATACTGCCAGAGACATGATCGGTTAGAGTACAGCCCTGACTTGAGGGAGAACGGTCGAGAAAATATAAGTAACTAACGCAGTGATGAAAACACATAAAGGTCTTGTCATCCGATTCCAAACATTGCTCTCTAGTTCAGGGGAGGGTGCTTCGAATATAGATTCCAAGCCCATGCATATATCTATCTGGGTCTTTACGGCAGAAAGGAAGATAACCTGTCATGTTAAAGTAGTTAGAGGGGATTGAGGAGGGTAGGTTTGTTTCATTTAATGCTAAGATATCCGGGAGTTTACTGAGGGGCAAAACTCTACATTATCTAGATTACGTCTAAGCCCACGAATATTTGTGAATGTGAACTTCAAGGAAAGAGGCGAATTTGTTTTATTTGGGTGCTTGTCCAGTTTAAGTATTTGTTGGGGTTGTTATTTCATTTCATTACGTGTTGTTTAATTTCAGGACGGGGAGAGAGTGTTGGGCAACGTAGGCCAGTTTTGACGCCAAGTTTACACCCACAATAGGTCATCCAGGAAGTTGTGGCCTCGTGAAAGTCCTCCATAGATAGGAACAGGGTCCCTTTCCATGCGCAAATTGACACTACAACTTCTGATATTATACAACTGATGATAGAGCAGCCGCTCTAAGCGCTACCAAAGAGTTAGGGCTCCTGTACTGTCGTAAACTGAATTTTATTTGCAGATGAATTGCTGTAAACTGAATTTTATTTGTAAACGAATTACGGTAAACCGAATTGTTGTCGATTATTGTATTTGTAAACTGACAATTTTCGAATAATGTAATTGTATTGTGGTGATTGATCAATATGTCAGCTATATATTATCATTACTGATCGAAAATGATTCATACTATACGATTAATTGAACACAAGCTGCTTTTCTAATAGTATTAGCGTTTAATTAAATACAAGGTATCCTATAAGATTTAAAAAAAACATCGCTGGTTTCATAGTTACGATAGAATTAGCAGTGAGACTCGGCGTTGCTCGGGATTGAATAGTGATCAAAAAATATTCCATACTTCCAATACTTTTATTGTCATCGAAATTGGTTAAATCGCCTATTCGACAATCAAATGAACCGATTGCCTGCTCTATTCAGGAACGCACCGCGGTGCACCGGGAGGAAGATTCACATGCCTCTCGCAGTGATTTGGTCCACAATTAATTGTAGTCTACATTGCACTTTTCATACTCTACATTTTATGAAATTATTTTTTATTTCTATATAATACCGTGAATTAAAGTTTAAAATGCAAAAGTCAAGTATCATTGTTTGATTGTGTTCTGAACAGAAACTTTCATTTTAAACGCGCCCCGGTCTTTAAAAAAAAACTACTGTTGATTTTATATGTCTGGCCCCTCTGCTTACGCCGTGATAAAACTTCTTAGATGCATATGTGATGTTAAGCTGTATAAAAGTGTTAGTTGGACTGTTCCTTCTTTAATGGAATTTCTTTCGATTATCGATTTTCAGTACTTATCGAAAGTATTCCGATACAAAAGCCTGCCTAAGAACACCCCAGGCACATATTGTGAAATCAAAAAGGAAAAAAATCAGCCTAGCCGTGTTGGAGTCCATAAGAACGAACTTATGCACAAATTGCCTTTTATATATAAATAGCGATTATGACAATCGAGAATCGAGAGTAGTAGTAGTAGTAGTAGTAGTAGTAGTAGCAGAAGCAGCAGCATAATTTGAATTGACATTTATTTTTTTTTTTATAAAATGTTAATTGGCATGCAATTTCCGAAGATATATTCGTTTTATTTCCTTAATAAACCATCATTAAAACTGTTCAGCCATCTTTAATATTGAACGTGTAAATTTAAAAGGAGAAAATAAATTTGTTTTCTTCAACAAATTACATGTTTTTTAATCAATGTTTTTGCAATCGATTACTATATTTAAGGCGAGTTTTTTTTTCTTGTTTTTTTGTTTTTTTCCGAACATTTTCGATCGTTATTTTCCCCAGATTTCACCTGCCAATTTCCCAGCAATAATTTGGCCAGGACTTCCAGGTATTCTTTTCAATTACCGGCTATTTTAATACGTTTGTTTTTCCTATTTCCAGAACACTATCATAGCTGGGGAGTTTATTATTGTTTTATTTGGGGAAAGAGGGGGGTATAGTTCTCGTCGTAACTATCCTCTTTACAAATTTATCACAGCTAATTAAGGCCAAAAGCCACTCGAGGATTTTGTCAGTCAAGATATGAGAAAATTATGAGGATTGAGATCGATTACTCTTCTTATCATGAGAGCTATTTTCGCAACGTTTCGACCGATGTAACTTCCGGTCTTCTCCAGGTATATTCTATCGAACTCGGAAATCCTTCGATCGAACTACAGAATATTTCTGTCGAACTCGGGAATCTGCATGAAATTTCGAACGGAACCCCTTATTTATTCCATGTAAGTAGCATGTTTTTGTTCCGAAAAAAAAACATGACTAAAAATTGTGTGTATGAGATTCATGTAAATGTGCATGTCGTCCACTAAATGTAAGGTTTGATGAACATCAAAGAGCCGTAATATGTCCAGACATTGAAAAGTCGAGTATGGCTGATTTTATATTTTTTTTTTTTTTTTTTTATTACATTTTCACCCCAAACAAGGCAAATTGCCACTTTGGTGTAGGGGGCTACTATCAGGAGCAACAACTACTGGGGTACTATGTAGGGATTTGGGCAGCAAGGTGTCGGTTCACGTTACACTTGAACTTCTGCACGTCAGTACTGTTGGGGAAGCAGGGACCTGGAATGGAATTCCAGAGTCTTGCGGTTCTGGGGAAGAAACTATTGGAGTAAAAAGATCTTTTACATCTAGGGACCTCTACAGTGTGGGGGTGGGATCTAGTAGCCTGTCGGGTTTGTCGAGGGTGCTCGCGTCGTGGGGGCACAAGTGATTGCAGTTCATCAGAGCATTCACCACTAAAATACTTGTAGAAAAGGCAGAGGGATGCAACATTTCGTCGATGGGACAGAGGCTGAAGCTTAGATGCCAGTTCAGGGCCTATCAGGTTTGCGACTCTCTTTTGAACCTTGTCAAGGAGCGAGAGACTAGTAGCAGATGCACCAGCCCAGATGTGGCAGCAATACTCCATACATGGGCGAATGGTGGCCTTATAGATGTACAGGATACTTTCGGGTGTTAGTAGTTTTCTAGCACGGTAGAGAGAGCCTACCTTTCTTGCAGCGGCCCTGGCAATGCCTTCAATGTAATTGTTCCAACTCATGTTTCCTGTGAACGTTAGGCCAAGGAGTTTGAAAGATGGACTCTCAGATAAAGAGTCGTTGGCCATTGCTATTGGTGGTAGAGAGGGTTTCTTGTAATTATTGAATGAAACTAGTTTAGTCTTGGCAGCATTGAACGCGACCAACCACTTTTGTCCCCATTCCACTACAGATTGGAGGTCTTCCTCTAGTGTTTCTGCCATTTCTTTAGAAATGTGTTCATTCGTCTTCCTGTCGTGTCTGCCATAGAGTGTAGTGTCATCAGCATATATACGCATCTCAGAGGCAATGTTGTCGGGGAGGTCATTTATGAATATCAGGAACAATAGAGGTCCAAGGATAGAACCCTGGGGCACTCCCGCATTTATATCATATTGTTTAGATGTGCGACCGTCGAGGACTACCTGGATTTTTCTCTTATCTAAGAAGGATTTAATTATGTTAAGTATTCTACCAGTGATACCGTATGATCTGATTTTACTGAGGAGACCCTCATGCCATACCCTGTCAAAAGCCTTAGATATATCTAGAGCTACCGCTCTGCCTTCCCCCGCTTTGTCCAGTGATTGGTATATACGTTCAGAGATCACGGTGAGGATGTCTGCTGTGGAACGGGCTTGTCTAAATCCATATTGTTTGTCAGTCAGTAGTTTAGCATCTGTAAGATGATGGACTAGAGCATGGTTAATTATGGTCTCAAATATTTTGGCAAAAAGTGGGAGGAGGCTAATGGGGCGATAATTTGATGGGTCTGTCCTTTCGCCAGAATTCTTGAATACTGGTACAACAGAAGCAGTTTTCCAACAGCCCGGAAAGCAAGCTTCATTAAGACATTTGTTGTAGAGTTTGGAGAGAACTGGAGCTACTTCGGCTGAGCACTTTTTTAATAGCACAGCTGGGATAAGATCGGGTCCACATGCTTTTGAGGTGTCAAGGTTTTTTATGATAGCATGCACCTGAGCAGGGGTGGTTTTCAGATCGTCTAGTGTGGCGTCTGTCCGCATAGGAAAGTCAGGTAGGGGGTGGTTGGAAGGGTCCAGTGTGGAGTTTGAGGCAAACCGACTGGCAAGCATGTTAGCCTTGTCGGTTGCTGAGGAGACAACCTCGTGATTGTTGGTTAGTAGGGGAATTGTTGATTGCCCATTATTTACTACACTGTTGTAGATTTTCCAGAAGTCTCGAGTTCCTAGTTTTTGTGCTTCGATGCGCTTTTTAGTGGTTTCCATAAATTCTCTCTTAGCTGTCGCTATTTCTTTCTTAACGTTATTTCTAGCTTCTATGTATATATATATATATATATATATATATATATATATGTTCGACAGATATATATATATATATATATATATATATATATATATATATATATATATATATAAGCAACGTTGAGCCTGGTCATTACTAAAATGGGTGACCAGTTTGGGAAGACCAGGTGCTGTATGTAGGAGGACGTCAACACCTCCCTGCAAAAAGTTGCAAAAACCTAACGTCGTCATCTCTCCTAACGAGGATATACATGCGACTGGGGACCGCTTGTGAATTTCATACTCCCATGAAACTTCCTCCTTCGGAGGAAGCCGGTTCAACCCTGAATAGGGTTGGTGCTGACTGCACACATATATGGAGGGACAAGGTAAATCATTTACTCTTATGGTACGAAGTAAACATCATAGATAGAGGAGAGCATTGGAGAATAAGACGACTCAAAAAGCAGCGCTGGGCTATGATCACCTCATAAGCATACCTAGTATAGCATTTGATACAATATTTGCATTATTTAGTTTAACCGGACAATTGTTCGCATTTTGAGTGTTATCTGCATAACGTTTTGGTTGATGTAATCTCCGACCTTCGCCATGTGTAAAAATCGCTTTTTTTGTTGTTGTATTTTTTTTTTTTAGCTTTTAACATGGCAACTTTTACACAAAACATGGCAACTTTTACACTAGACGAAAGTCGGAGGTTACATCGACCGAAACGTTGTGCAGGTAACACTCAGGATGAAAACAATTGTCCGATTAATTTAAATAACGCAAACATTCATGCCTCATCTAAAATAAAATTCAGAATTAAAATTAATAAAGGCACAATTAAAAAAAATAATAACAAAATAAACAAATATATATGTGTCTCTGTGTCTGTGTGTGTTTATCTCTGTGTTTGTCTGTGTGTGTTTATGTCTGTGTGTTTATGTCTGTGTGTGTTTATCTCTGTGTTTGTCTGTGTGTGTTTATCTCTGTGTGTTTGTATGTGTGTGTTTGTCTGTGTGTGTGTTTATGTCTGTGTGTTTATGTCTGTATGTGTTTGTCTGTGTTTGTTCATCACTGTGTGTTTGTCTGTGTGTGTTTGTCTGTGTGTAGAATAATATGCAGATTATACCTCTAAAGACAAGAATATGATTAATGCTCCCCAAATTCATATATAGAATTATGGTGCAAAGATCAGTAGTAAATTACACTCTTGTGCAGGTTAGCAGTTCAATCTTTAAAACAAAAATGCA